>NC_056729.1:1536250781-1536408696 GCF_019279795.1 Protopterus annectens
CCATAGTAAGAAATTGCACATTTTGTAATGGACCATAGTACAGAAGTGTGTGTGTGCTGAATCATAGGATGAAATATCCATGTTATTAATCAGTCTTTATACTTATCGTCACCAGCATAATGGCATTTGCTTAGTGACTGAAAAGATGAGACTCTGGATAAAAGTGGAAGAAATTATGTCTTTTCACTACTTGTGGCACAATAAGGAGCTAACTAGAGCACAGTGATCTCTCAGTAGCATCATTGTTCTACTGACTGGACAGGACCCAGTTCTGTGGTATAGATACCTAGTGTGGATTCCTCCCATCAGAGTTGAGAAAGGTATGGTTCACTGAAAGGAGGTCTTGTGCCAAATACATGGCAGGCTGGAGAGATTACGCATCCCTGCTTGCCTGGGAACACCATGGGATACCACAGAGTAAACTAGGGAACACTGACAGTTATAGACAAGTTTTGTCTGCATTTTGTGGCTTGTTAGCTAACCACTGAGTTAATAACCATTGGTTCATAGGTTCATAGGTAGGTACTAGGCTATTTGCTCTAGGGCCTATATAAGTCTAGCCAAACAGTATCCTGGCTTTTGCCACCCAAGAAAATGATTTTCCTGTGCCCCTGCCAAGCAAAGCCACAGAAGTGATCCCCGGGGTGAATTTCCTATCTCCCATTCAATCATCAAGATTTTTCTTGAAGAGTCCTAATGAGGAGCTTTGTTTGATATAGATAGGTAGTTTGCTCCAGAGTATGGGAAGTCTCTGATACAGGAATCTATCCCCCCAGCATGTTCTGTTTATTGTGGTGACAAGGTTTAGGTCCCTAGAGCGTGTAGCTCGGAGGGATTGGGATTTCTTTAAGTGGAGCATGTCCAACAGCTCTGGGTTTGACACAGCTTTGTATGTTAGGCAGAGATCGCCTCTGAGTAGGCGATATGCAACGGCGTATAGCTGGAGTTTTTTGAGACAGTCTGCGTAGGGCATCTGTTTGAGGCCGGTAATCCTCTTTGTGAGGTATTTCTGTGGCCTTTCCAGTTGTTGTAGATGTCTTGTGAGGTACATACCAAAAGGGGCGTTGTACTCTATAATGGGTCTAAGGAGTGATGAGTAGAGGAGAACAATGACCTCTTTTTTCCTGGATGAGAAACCTTTTGTGATGAGGTGTGACTACTGTGGCGATGTGATTATCAAAGGAGAGACTACTGTCCACGTGTGTCCCAAGGTCTCTTATCACACTTTTGGTGTTAAGTAAACTACCACCTGTATGGTAGTTCATGGGTGCAGAGTTTTTACCAAAAGGAATGACAATGCACTTTTTGGCATTGAGCTTGGGGCCATGGCTTTGACACCAGGCATCTGTCTCAGTGAGGCCCTTTTGTAGGATGTCCACATCATTAGGAGATTTGATTATGGCTCCTAGTTTGCAGTCATCTGCAAGCTTTGTTAGTCAAATACCTTCTGTGTTGGCCTGTACTTTAGAGAAGTAGATACCAAACAGGAGAAGACCTAGGACTGAACCCTGTGGTATTCCACTTGTCACTGGTCTGAAGTTGGATTTAGAGTCTGCTACTTTCACAGTGTGGGTTCTGTCACTGAGCCAGTTGGCAACCCATCTTGTGACATAGGGATTTAAGTGAAATGAGAAACAAAAGGGTTTCCAATGCCCTTTATAAATATACCTTAACACATAAAAAGTACAGTTGTACACACTTACCATAAATGTAGATGTTTGAGTGTATTCACTGTTGCAGTCATTACTCTTGGGTTATCCTGCTGGCAGGCTACCCTCAGTCGGCCTGAATTCCAAAGTCTAGGTCTGGCTTCGGTTGCTGTCGCCTCTTCCCTGACGTCAGTGCACCCGTGGTATAAAAGATGCAGCTGATGCCATTTTCTTCAGTTTTTCTTGCCCCAGATGTCAGGTGCCCCCCAAAGGGTAGGCTAAAAATATGCCAATAAAACATGCATGCACCAAAATATATATAATGCCTTCATCTACAAGCAAATACACCACATAGGTTGTGTAGGTTAGAGAAGTACAGATAAGTTGCAGCAAAGATATGGGGAATGGTGGGTGGGTAACCTGGACTGCAACAGTGAATACACTCGAACATCTACATTTATGGTAAGTGTACACAACTGTACTATGTTCTTCATGTTTCACTGTTGCAGGCATTACACTTGGGTTGATTCCCAAAGCTAAGGTAGGGAGGCTGGAGCTAAATAGCATTAGGAGCGGCTATGAGGCCCTGCAGAACTGCAGTGGCAAAGCCTGCCCTGGACTTAGAGTAGAGTGGTAAATGATAGTGCTTTGTAAAGGTGTGCACTGAACTCCAGGTAGCAGCCTCTAAAATGTCTTTGGTTGGCACTCCCCTGAGGAAGGCTGCTGAAGTGGCTGCTGCTCTGGTTGAATGTGGCCTAATGCCCTTAGGCACTGGCTTGCCATGTTGTGAATAGCAGAAACAGATGCCGTGGCCGATCCACTTTGAAATATTCTGCTTTGAGATAGCCGTTCCTTGTGATCCTGCTGCATATGCCACTAGTAGTTGCTCTGTCTTTCTGAAAGCTTTGGTTCTGTTCAGGTAGAAGCGTAGCTGTCTGTGTATGTCCAAAGAATGCAGAATTCTCTCCCCCTTGTTCTGTGGGAATGGATAAAAAGTTGGCAGATGGACACTACCTTAGGCATAAATGTCGGGTATGTCCTCAGAGAAACCTTGTCTGGATAAAAAATTATAAAAGGTTCCACAGCCATGAGTGCCTGTAGCTCTGAGACTCGTCTTGCAGAGGTTATTGCTAGGAGCAGAGCTGTTTTCCAAGATAAAAACTTTATATCAACTGTAGCGGCTGGCTCAAAAGGAGGCAGGGTGAATTTTTCCAAAACATAATTGAGGTCCCATGCAGGTAATGGTGATCTCCTTGGAGGCCTTAAGTTTTTGGCTCCTCTGAGGTACTGCTTTAGCAGTGGATGAGAAAAGATTAGTGGCTCTGTATTGTAATGAGCTGAAATGGCAGAGGCATGAATTTTGATTGATGAAAAGGATAGGCCTTTGTCCAGCATTTCAGTTAAGTATTGCAAAATCTGAGGAATATTTGGTACAGCTGTGTCAATTCCTTGTGCCTGGTTCCAAGCACAGAATCTCTTCCATTTTCCAGTGTAAGATTTTCTAGTACTAGGCCTTCTGGAGTACAAAATGATATCCATTACAGCTTTAGTGAGAGGCGCATTTTGTATTACCACATTATCCGCCATGCTGCCAGATTTAAGGTCTTTAATTGGCTGTGCAGGATCTGATTCTTTTGTTGGGATGGTAGATGAGGTATTTGAGGCAAGGTCCAAGCCGGGCATTGAGACAAGTTCCTTAGGATTGGGTACCAGTGCTGGCGGGGCTAGTCTGGGGCAATCAGTATCATCTTTGGCTTCTCTTGTTTGACCTTTAGGAGTACCTTGGGGAGGAGAGGCAGTGGAGGAAAGGCATATACTGCTAAGCTTTTCCAGCTGAAAGAGAGGGCATCCACTTTCCATGTTTGTCTGTGATAAGTCCTTTTGCAGAATCTTTTTAGTTGGTAGTTGTGAGGAGAGGCAAATAGATCTAAATCTGGGCATCCCCATTTCCTTGTTATCATGCTGAAGACTTGTGGATCCAATTTCCACTCATGGGGATCCATGAGGTTTCTGCTTAGTTCGTCTGCCAGAGTATTTATCTTTCCTGGCAGGAATTGTATCTGCAGATGTACCTGGTAAGTCAAAGCTGTGTCCCACAGAGTCATGGCTAGTCTGCAAAGGGGGTAAGAATGAGTGCCTCCCTGCTTGTGTATATACCACATGACCATGGTGTTGTCTGTCTTTATCAATAGTTGTCCCGGATGAAGTGGGTCCTTGAAGGCTATCAGGGCATTCTGGACAGCTAGCATCTCTTTTTGATTGATATGTAGATGCATTTGGTTTGCGGACCATGTTCTTTGAATACATCTTCCTGCCATGTGGGCCCCCCCCCCAGGCATAATCTGATGCATCCTTTGTTAATGTCTGCCTGGCTGTGGGTAAAGTGAATGGCAGTCCCTTGTTCTGGTGACAAGCCTTCACCCACCAACAAAACTCTTTTTGCAGGCAGGGAATGAGGGTAATTATAGTTTCCAGGCTGTGGCAATGTTGAGTCCAAACACTTTTTAGGTACCATTGAAGTTTCCTCATATGCAGTCGCACATATGGAATTAGCAGAATACAGGATGCCATGAAGCCCAAAGCCTGCAGAATTTTTCTTGCAGATAACTGGGCCTTTGTTGCCAACAGGTTGAAATAGGTAGTCAGTTGCCTTTGATTGTCTGGCGTGAGATAAGCCATCTGGGCAGTTGTATTTAAGCTTGCACCCAGGAATATTATCTCTTGAGAGGGTACTAGTTTTGATTTCTTTTCGTTGACTATGTACCCTAGGCCTGTTAGAAATCTCTTTACAAATGCCAGATGCTGTAGTAGAATGTCCTTGTTCTCTGCTTGAATGAGGCAGTTGTCCAAGTAAGGATATATTTTTATTCCTCTTTGTCTGCAGAATGCAATTACTGGTGCCAGGCACTTTGTGAAGACCCTGGGTGCAGTAGATAAGCCAAAAGGCAGTGCAGAGAATTGGTAGTGCACTGAGGCAGCTTTGAATCTGAGGTATCTTCTGCATGCTTGTCTGATTGGGACATGCAGGTATGTCTCTTTTAGGTCTAAAGTCACAAGCCAAGCCTTCTTGCCCAGCACGGGCAGAAGTTGCTGTAGACTCAACATTTTGAATTTTGGTATATCCAGAAATGTGTTTAGAATAGACAGGTCCAGTGTTGGTCTCCAGGTCTTGTCCTTTCTTGGTACCAAAAACAGTCTTGAATAAAATCCTTGTTCCTGCTCTTGCTGTGGTACTTGTTGAATGGCCCTCATGTCCATGAGGGATGAGACTTGCTTTTGTGCCTCTGCCCATTGATGTTTTGGCAGGTCTGGCCAACCGTTTGTCCTTGGCAGGGTATGGAAGTGAAACTTGGAGCCTTGTGACACTATGTCTAAGACCCATTTGTCCTGGGTTATTATGTACCAATTTTGAGAAAAAAGTGCTAGTGTTCACCCTAAAGGTGCTGCCAGAAGATAAGTGCTTGGTGCAGGCATGGGGAAGTCATTGGGACTGTTTCCTGTATGGTTGTGATTTGTCTTCTCCACTTTTGGAGGTAGAAGCACCCCATTATTTAGACCTGTACAAGCCTTGGGGCTGGGATCTGCCTCTTGGGCGTTTGTATCTGCCCCTTTGTGGTCTGTCTGACACTGGAAAGGACCAATTCTTTGTAGGCTAGTGTCTGCTAAATCTTGGAGGCTGAACCTACAAGAAATCCTTAACCGTTTGCATAGATTTAGCTTTGTCCTCCATTTTTTTAACACCAAACAAAGTATCATGCTGTAATGGGGCATCTAATAATTTTGCTTTGACAAGATCAGGCAGAGTTTTTTCCTTTAACCAAGCATGTCTCCTGATGACAGAGCCCGTCACAGTGGCTCTGCAGGAGGCCTCCAAAGAATCAAAACCACATTGAAAAGTATGCTTTCCAACTTGTTCAGCTGCATACAATAAATCCTGCATTTCTTTGTTTACTGCACATTTAGAATTAGTCAACATTTTCTGTTTAAGCAGTGACATAATATATTGCTGATATTAAACTGACAATTTAAAGCCCTTATAGCCAAGGTTGCGGAAGTGTAAATCTTTTTTCCCATCTGTCCAGTGCCCTAGAATCCCTGTCAGAGGGGGTAGGGTTTTTTGCAGTGGAAGCCTTGACCCCTTTGGGACCCTGAGAGTTGGTTTCTGGGTCAGCAGCAGGGTTTTTGAAAAGGAATTTATGAGAGTCAGGGACCCTGTAGTACCTGTCTGGCTTAACAGGAGCAGGAGGCAAGGAGTCAGGGGTCAGACTGGACTCTGAAAAATCATCATCAACAATGTCTAACACAGGTGGAATAGCTAGGGGCCTGTGTTGTGGTAGTAAAAGGAAGTCTCTGAGCCTTTTCTTACATTCTGAAAAATCTTGGCTCTCCCAGTGGAAATGCTCCCTCATGGTATGCAAGGTTTCCCCAAAAGAATAATCCTCAGCAGGAGAGGCTGAAGGGACAGATTCTTCAGCATCAGAATCCTCATAGGGAGGAAGAGAGTATTCCTAATCAGAAGAGGAATCAGATGAAATGGAAACCTGATCTGAAGATTCATATTCTGTCTCTTGCCTAGGCCTTTTATCAGGAGGGGGATGGGAAGCTCTGATCAAAGTAATTAAGTCTTCGGCCATTTTGAGCATCTGTTTTTTAGCACGGAGGCCTGTCCATGAGACTGTTGTACTTGTTTATTTGTCTTTAAGGGCGCTTTAGTCTTTGCCTTTGAAGCTGAAGTGGTTTTAATGTATAATTGAGTTGGTCTGAAAACACCCTCAGAAGCCGATGCCAGCTCAGCGGCTCTAGACCCATCTGAGGGAATAGTCTCCAAAGGTGCAATACTTTGACCTTCCAGCAGCCTAGGCCACTCCACGTCGGAGTCGGTAGTGGCCTGCGGGTCTAAAGTAGTGGGTGTCAGGGGCTGCGAAGGTGCCTCACTGAGAACCGGCGACTGGCTTCGAAGAAGCCTCGTCATCGGTTTTGGACCTCGGATGCCTGTCCTTCTCTTTTTCTTTGCGTTTCTTGTGAATTCCGGTAGTTGGATGGCTATCCGATGACAAGGTATAATTAAATCTTCTGCCAAAATAGTGTAATGCAAAATCGTCCCATTGAATACATTTTTGTTGCACTGAAGAAGGCTATAATCTTTCAGCAGAAACCGGTTTGTTTTATTGTATTTATGGGTTTTGCTACATTAAATTACTAAATATTTTCACCTTTCCCATGTGCTGGATGTTTTTTTTGGATTTAATAGAGATTTATACCTAGTTTAGTGAGTTTGTCTATAATTCCAGAGTGGGGGATGGTGTTGAAAACCTTGGCAAGATCTAGATAGGTTATGTGTGCCACCTTAACCTCATCTACAGCTTTGGTGACCGCTTCAAAGAAGTCTATCAGGTTTAGGAGACATGATCTGCATTTTACAAACCCGAACTGAGTAGGGTCCAGAGTTTGGAGATTACCAATGTCATTGTTTATAAGTTCCATGATGATATGCTCCATAGCCTTGCAGACCAGGCTCATCAGGCTAATGCGGCGGTAGCTCCCGGGGTCCGTGGTGGCTCCCCCTTTGTGGAGTGGGATAACTGTTGCTGTGTGCCATTCAATGGGCACAAAGCCTGAGGTGAGGCTATGATTGAACATGGTACTTAGGTGGGGTGCCAGTTCATTCTGTAGTTCATGTAGAACGCAGCCTGGGATGTTGTCAGGTCCCATGGATGCTGTGTTCTTGGCTTTGGACAGTGTGTTTTTATCTGTGCAGCTGTGATTACAGGTACTTTGCATTCTTCTGGTATAGAGATGGGCCCTTTAGGGGATGAGAGAGGAGTAAAGTTAGCACTGAACCTATCTGCCAGGATGTTGACAATATCAGTTGGTTCTGTATAGTTAGTGCAATTGTGCTGTAACTCAGAGCAGATCTGAGTGTTGCCATTGAGATTCTTGACATAGCTATAGAATGCTTTGTGGTTGTCTTTAGAATCAGTGGTGATTTTGTTTTCGTAACTAGCCTTGGAGGATTTTATGAGGGATCTCAGCTTCTTACTGAGGCTGACCACGGAGTTCCTCCAATCATGGGATTTTACTCTTTTTTGCAACAGTCTTTCTTCTCTTGCAGAGTTTGTTTATAGCAGGGGACCACCAGATTGGCTTCCTTTTATTGGAGGATAGCATCTTGGTTCTGTTAGGGATTGCACGATCCATGCACTCGTGTAAGTGCTTATAAAGTGCAATTGTATAGGATTCAGTAGTCGTATCTCTATTGTCCGTCAGCATGGGTGTCATGAAGTTTGCCACTTCTGTCTTAAGATGCGTGAAGTTGGCTTTGGAGACATTTTTTATGGTGGTTTCCCTAATGGGGGGGTGGGGCTGGGATGTGGATGTCTAGGGTGATTTGTTGTGATCGGAGCTGACCAACGAGGAATTGACCTCTGGTGTGGAACACCAGTTGCCCATGTTGGTAATGACCAGGTCTAGGATATTGCTGCCCCTGGTGGGGGTGTGGATAAATTGAGCCAAGGCATTGGAATTTATGAATTACAGAAAACGTTGAGCAAAAGAGTTGGTACATGAGTAGTTTTTCCAGTTAATGATAGGGTAGTTGAAATTGCCCATTATTAGGGGTTTAGTGCAAGTTCATAAACTAGATGAGTAGAAAAGTGACAGGGCTAATTATGATTATGCACAAAAATGTTAATTAGATGCATACTTTTACTACCTTTTTTAGTGGTGCAAGGAAAAACTGACACCTTAACAAATAAAATGAACATTATTTTATAAAGATCAATATTCCATATTTCTTCCTTGAATACAACTGTTTAAAATAGTGTAATTCTGGCAATGGTTTCAAATGGAAAATTGTTGTCTAATGTTCCTGTACATCAGCATTAAGTTATACTAATTTTTATTTTGCTCAGGGCAAAACTGAATATTACAAACAAGATATGCTTTACTGCTGCCTTATCCTCCTGTTTTCAATGAACACATAAAATCTGCCTTCATTAGGAACATGTGTATGCAGTAGGGACTATTACTGAGAGGATACAGATGGTGTAGCACAGCGATTTTAAGCATGTATATCAATAGTTCAAGAGGAAAATAAGAACAGAAGGTGGAGGACTGAGTTGGCACAGGCTGCAATTTTCTAAGCAGAAATTGCTTCTTCATTATATAAGTAATAAACCATGACAAGATATGCAATAAAGTTACTTTAATGTATATCTCATGAGAATAATTAGGCATAAGGCCAATGGCCAAGTGTCCCTATGTCCCTAAAAGTGCATAACATCTTTCAACATAATGGTCTGGCATATTTGTGAAATATCACTGTCATTTTTAGAAGGAAATTAATAAAATTGTAAAAAAGGCATGCTGACAATATCTATGTGTTATTTATATAATTTGCAGTCATTTGAACTGTTTCATTCATTGGAACTGGTGAAGCTATTCTTGCAGTTTATTATCCCTGAGATCAGCACAAACCTCAGTATTTTTATGAAATGTGCACCACATGTATAAAATACTTCATATTGCTACAGTTTGAAACTGATTATTAGTTTGCACCATATCAAGTAATTTTCTTTGTTGTAAAGGGACCAAGAGTAAATTATTCAAACTATCCATGATCCTCACTTCACTGTCTTCTTATTAATAAAAGGAGCATTGCTAAGTACTCACTTAGAAATGTTTATATATCAGGTGGTTCATGGGATAATATTAGGCTTTTTATCCTGTGGGCTATTTCTGACCTAACCATATAGTCCCAAATGACTAGACCAAGACATGAATTAATAATGCACACAAAGCACACAAATTCTACTACCTTCCTGAGATAACCCCAGCACTTCAGCACCTAATTCAGCCCCACATTCCCTCTAGAGCCTTAAGATCTAGTAACCAGAACATCATAACTGTCATCAAACATAAAAATGAAGCTGGTAAGTCCCTTTTAACCAACACCATTGCCAAAAACTGGAACACCACTACCAAGCCAAATAACTTCTACCACCTCCTTTAGTCAATTCAAACAATTCCTGAAAAAACACTAAGTAACTGGCTATGCTCATGCCACTCACCAGGCTAATCCATAGCAAGAGAATTTGTCAGGATACAGCTATGTATAAACAGTTTCTTCCCTGAAAGCTTCCAAACCCGTGTACATTTACCTTACAAAACTTATAACTGCAAAAGAAAAAAAAATGTACCTCTGATTGTCTACTGTAAAAAATGTTAATCACTAGCATGATGTCCTGTTGTGTGTATATATGCTATATGTATGTTTGTTAATCACTAGCATGTTGTCCAGATGTGTACATATGCTACTTCTTTTTACTCTCATGTAATGTATCGTAATGTGGAGCTTTTCTCCCCGGGCCTCTGCTGAAAATGGACCTGTGTCCAATCGGACTTTCCCAGTAAACAAATGTAAAATAAAAATAAATAAAATAAATAATGGTCCCCAGCAGGAAAAACTGTTTTATACTTAGTTTCAAACCCTTTCCATAAGGGCTTGAGGGATTAGACATCAGATGCACTGACAAATGTTCTTCCGGGTTGTACTTAAAGAAGGTCAGGAAGCCACTATGCCTATTCCATAACAGAAGTACTTTCTGTGATAGACATCTATCATGACAACAGGTCCTATATATGTCCAGTTTGTCTGTTTCACCAATGCAGAAGACACTAAGCAGTAGTCAGTATTTCTATAGCATTTGTATGAATGTTCTGCTGTCCTCCAGTTTAGGATACCACTATCAGCTTTATGTCAGTTAATAAGTCTTTGCTTACAATTCTTTTTCCATACTTGTCAGTAATTCCAGATTACTTAAAATCTGGGGTCATTCTATCAGTAAATGTTCTAGCAATCTGAAAACTAAAGTCAAACCAGCTTGTGGCATTTGTAAGTGAGAGGTTTACAAATATCAAATATCTTAGCAGAAAATGTATGTTCCACTAATACTGCTAGAGTGTTGTAACTAGCCTGTGAGTAACTTCTCCTCCATTACTTCTGAAGTGCCAATTTTATATAATCTTTGAACACTTTTGTTGGCTTCCACTATACCACTACCTCTGGAAATGTCTAAGTCCTCATAACCTTCTCTAGTAGCAGTATTTCCTAATTGTGTCCCTTAAATAACCCCGTCTCAGCTGTAATCCATGCCTTCTCTACATCATTGTACATCTTTTCCATCTACATCCTTCCACTTGTCCATGACATTGCGGTATGTACAAATCATACCTCCTGCCTTTCTTTTTTTTCACTTCCAATGTATACATTGGAAGACACTGAAGTCTTTCACTGCACCTCAGGCACCCCTCACCTACTTCATGCTTGTATTTGCATTCTAAGCTACAACTACCCTAATCTCTTCTTATTTATTGCTTCTTAAACTGGACAGAAAACTGCAAATGTTGCCTCAGCCATAACCAATAATAGAAAAGGCTTGTGTCTGCATCTCTCGAATCATCTTCCCATGCTCTACATCCTTAGGTTCACAGGTTCATATCTAAGTACTAGATAGCCAGTCTGCGGAGCATCACAACCATATTCAATATTCAAAAGTACTCTCCATCCTCAAGGAAAGCAAGACATGGAGAAAAAATGGCTGTCCATCCAACTATTTAGATTCACCTTGAAAGTGGCAGGGATGCTACCCTGTTTGACAAATTAGTAGAAGTTTGTCCTACATGTAAGGGATAGATTGAGATATGAATTTATTGTGCCACTGTGCAATGTATATCTGATGATGAAGATTTAGATCCTTTAAACAGGTATTTGAGGTACCATTTGTTCTTGTGAAGGAACAGGAGGTCAAAGAGGGCTGGATATTTTATGCTCAAAAGGCTAGAAACAGAACTCCACTGATGGGTCTATAAGAGACTGAGTAAAGAGAGAGAGAGAGATGGTTGCCAGTTTGCTCTGATAACCAAGATATCTGAGATCACGGATGTTTTCAGTTATGAATCTCATAGGACTCACAAGCTAAGCGATATATTAACGCAGCTACATGACAAAAGGTGATTATATTCAATGACGGGTTTAATGAGATATGAGTAAAGGGGAATTAAGACTTTTTTAGATTTGACAGATCCTTGCCTACTGCTTTACTGCTGCTCTTTAAATGTACTACATGATTCAGCTTAGAAGACTGAACAGCTCCAAAGAATCTTCACTTCCTGTCATGCCAAGAACAGCCCAACAAGTATGTGCTTTTCCGTAGACTGCACAACTATACCAAGCAGCAAGACTCCAAGTTTCCTGCATCAAATTCCAGCTTCATTCTACACACCTAACACTATGATAGAGACCTAAACCCACCATCCATGATTACTTTACCAGCCTTGGACTCATTAGCAGTTATGCTTATCTTGCTCTTCAGATCATTGTTATGTCTGACACAAATATCTTAAACAACACCCATTCCAGCAACTAAATATATACCGTTAATGGTTATGAGCTATTCTGAGGCATTTCACCTCAGCTGCTACACTGTAGTCCTGGCCAGGCAAAACAATTTCTGCCCACTGAATTAATTTTGGTGCCACTTCCATAATCTTTCATTTCCTCAATGGCTTCCTATGTGTAAGGCAGGAATAGCCTTAATGAAATTCTGTTAAACCACATCTACAGTGTCCCTCCTTTGTTCCAGGCTGATCTTAAAACTGTAATTTGTTGGCAAAAACTCTACTAAATGAAGTCATGTTGTTGTTTACTTGCAAAAGATGTACCTTTCCATGAGATTTCTCCACAGATGTATCTCCATATCCTTTTCCTGCACTGAAGTAACTGGAAGAAGTCTACCATTCAATAATCCCTTCAGCCTTTCCTCCAATCACTTTTTCATAACATTTTCTGGAATCAAACCCTATTTCTCTGTTAATGAGGTAATCCCACTGTACACAATGTTCTATTTTGAAAGGCAATCCAGGAGTATGGTATGGTTAAGTGACTTGCTCTGAATCATATAGTTTCCAAAAGTAAACTGAAGAAAATAAACCCAGGACAACATGGTGACTTTTACTAACAATTCATAACCTTAATCCCCTGTGACAAACTGGGAAAATTTTCATGTAGGATCATGGGAGCTACCTCATCCAGACCCTGTACATTATCACTGTAACATCTTTTGAGTTCTTTGTCAACTTCCTCTCTATTAATTTTTTTTTGCTGACTTTACATTATTTTGCAAATATAGAGAAAACAAGTTCTTTCTACCAAACTGCCTAATCTAAAGAATTGCTACAGTCACCCCCTACTTACAAGTGTCACAAATTCCTGTTGCTTCTTCTACATTTTTCCTAGTACAGCAGAAGAAATCAGTTTGTCTATTCTTCTCTGCCTGGGTATTTCCCCTGTCTAAGTCCAGTCTCATCTGGTAAATGTCACCAGCTGCATTTTGTAGCATTCCTATATGTCATGTTTTTCAGCCTCATTGCCATCTCTCCTCTTTAATGACTAATCTTTTGAATGATTAACTATTTCCCATGCTCAGTAGCCATGTCAGTCACTCCTTTCCATGTTTCTTTCTTCTTCCCATACAAGACTTCATTCCCTCCCCTTGATGCAACTCCAGGCAATTGCACTGTCCTAATTTCCTACAGATTATCCATGTTTATTTGTTACTGTTTCCTAACTGACTGAGGTCTGCCATCTTGGAATACCAGACACCTGATCTAACCTGATACTTTTTAGTAAGACTCCTATGCTGGTTAACTTCATGACATATATCTCAATTTTGTAGCTCAAGAATTCTGAACAAAGCCAAAAATAATGGAAGACAAAGATCCAAAATCGGAACATGATAAAAAAACAGCCTTTGTATTAGCATATATTCTCTAAATGATATGAAGTCTAAAACTCAAATGTCTGTCATTATATAGTTTCCTCAAAAATCAATGATTTTCCAGGAAATCACAGAAAATAACACATTTTATGAGGAATGGACTAAAAATATGAGACAAAAATCTGGATACTATGTGATAATCTGGCCAGTTGGGAGGTATGCTGCCCAATCTCATGGTCACTGTGACTGTGTCACCTCCATTAGTGTTATTCCATATAATAACTAGGTCAACAATGTTTCATTATTTCTGGTGTCCTGCTTCTAGCAGAGGTTCTACCAGATTCATGTCTTTCCTTAAATTGGAAGTTGGAACCTTATTGATCATCAGAGGAAGATTAAGGTCTCTTATGACCATGGTGTTCATCTTTTTTGTCAGTTTTGTTATCCTGTTTGTTAGCTTCCATCCATGATCCATTTCTTACATTGTCTGATGGATATTGTAGCCACTCCTTAGGAACTCCTTGTTTCTGCAATACATTTCAAAATCACCATGTCAGTCCTTTGTCCCTTTTCTTGTGTGTGTGTGTGTGTGTGTGTGTGTGTGTGTGTGTGCATGTGTGTGTGTGCGTAAGTGTGCATGGGTGTGTGTGTGTGTGTGTGTGTGTGTGTGTGTGTGTGTGTGTGTGTGTGTGTGTGTGTGTGTGTGCGTGAGTGTGCATGCATATGTGTGCGTAAGTGTGCATGGGTGTGTGTGCAGTGTGTGTGTGTGTCGTGCATGTGTGTGTGTGTGTGTGTGTGTGTGTGTGTGTGTGTGTGTGTGTGTGTGCGTAAGTGTGCATGGAATGTGTGTGTGTGTGTGTGTCTGTGTGTGTGTGTGTGTGTGTGTGTGTGTGTGTGTGTGTGTGTGTGTGTGTGTGTGTGTGTGTGTGTGTGTGTGTGTGTGTGTGTGTGTGTGTGTGTGTGTGTGCATGTGTGTGCATGCGTGTGTGTGTGTGTGTGTGTGTGTGTGTGTGTGTGTGTGTGTGTGTGTGTGTGTGTGTGTGTGTGTGTGTGTGTGTGTGTGTGTGTGTGTGTGTGTGTGTGTGTGTGTGCGCATGTGTATGTGTGTGTGTGTGTGTGTGTGTGTGTGTGTGTGTGTGTGTGTGTGTGTGTGTGTGTGTGTGTGTGTGTGTGTGTGTGTGCATGGGTGTGTGTGTGGGGTGTGTGTGTGTGCATGTGTGTGTGTGTGTGTGTGTGTGTGTGTGTGTGTGTGTGTGTGTGTGTGTGTGTGTGTGTGTGTCTGTGTGTGTGTGCATGTGTGCGTAAGTGTGCATGGGTGTGTGTGTGTGCATGTGTCTGTGTGTGTGTGTGTGTGTGTGTGTGTGTGTGTGTGTGTGTCTTTGCATGTGTTTTTTAATCACTAAATCTTACTCTTTCTTTCCATATGCACTTGGACTCTCTATCGAGGACTGCCAGATGTAATAACAGAAAGCAAGCCAGTAGTCCCTGCTAGGACCTCTGTGTCATCAAAAGTTTTAAACATAAACCATACCATTTAACCAACCTCAGTTGAGATGCTTCATGAATGCATAACAGAGGGCATCATTGTGGGAATCAGTTCTATACAAAATTGTTGTACATTCAGCACTTCTAAATCTAGTTATGTTTTCCTACACACTGTCCTATTGATAGCATTTATGTAGTTTTGTCATACTTGACAATTAATTATTTAAATCGGTTTTAAATCCTTAAAAAATGGAACCTCAACATGTCCAACAGATTTCTAAAAAGGAAACATTTGGTTTTGACTGGTTCATGCCCTCTGTTTTGAAAATAAGACATAAAATTATCATTTGAGTTTTCCCATTAGACTATAAGCTGTACAGGCTGTAATAATTGTATTAAAGTATATACTATAGACCAACGCTTGGATCTGATTTCCTATTTTGTACATTGCTGTAAGAACAGCAATGCAATGAGCTGGAAATGAGTATACAAACATTTTCCAAGCAACTCGGCAATAACTAAAAAATCCAGTAAACCAAAATCCTTTACTAGCAAGTTATAAATGCTAAATAATTCTCATGTTTTGCTTAAGTTTTATAAAGGCATGCATGAAACCAAGTCTTGTAATGGTTCCACAGGGCAGTAAAAATAACCAGAAGATTGACATCCATATGACTGAAACTACAACAGTGAAAGCTCATGAAAGAAAAATGTCAAAACTCAATAAGTCTGTAAGATCAAATTTCGTATCTTCCTAAAATGAAAGTCTGAGCCATTGAAAGCAAAGGAGGCAGAGCATGCAGTAAAGTCTGCTTCAATAACATTTGAAACTACATATACTCTTATTGCAAAAAAAAACTAGCATGTTACTAAACACAGCAAAGTAGAAAACAGTTTTCATTAAAAATAAAGAAATATTTGTAATAACTTAGACACTTGGTACAGAACAGAAACATCATATATAATTAAGTTAAAATACAGTTATTTTTACAAGGTAGCAGTCTACTATTCACCCCCTCACCTCTGATAAATAATTATTCTCACCCAAAAGTGACACAACGTCAGAGAGAATTGTAGTACTTGTTTTCTATATGCTATTAAATTAATCTCTGAGGTTATGCCTACAATGGTATTATAGTGGGATAAAGCCCTGACTACAGCTTAAGTGACCTGAGTTTAAGCTCAGATGCAGGTGGTCTGCATTGCTTGAGGTACACTTGTGCAGGTTGATTTACCTGGTGGACACTGTAGAATCAACTGATGCCTGTGGCTGGGCAGGGTAGTCTTGCTGACAAGGTGCAAACCTCAGCCCCCTGCTGAACTAAAGGTCAACACAGCATTAATGACTACTGTATATTCCACTCACAGGGTGTTACCAGGCACACTCAGGACTGCAATATGTCTCTATAACCATAAATCTACGTGTGTGTGCGTGTGTGTGTGTGTGTGTGTGTGTGTGTGTGTGTGTGTGTGTGTGTGTGCGCATGTGTGTGTGTCTGGACTGTGAATGTATAGATATGTCTGCAGAATTATAAAATGTCTGATTTTCCTCTTAAGGTGACAATGCTAAAATTATTTTAATGGAAAGCGATTTCCATAGTAATGGCATGGCAAGTATTTATTGCGTAGAATTATATAAAATATTTTTGTAGAGTATGAAGCACACTGATTATGTTCCAATATTCAAAAAAAGACAAACCAGTTAACCGCCAGAATGGCACATGACCTGACCTTAACAAATGTTATGCACCCCCTGTGAAACTTGTTAAGGTCAGGTCCCATGCTAGGCAGTAAAATCTGCCTGTACTGGCCAGCTGCAGAATAAATAATTGTTTCTGCCTGCTGTCCGTTCTGGTAACATGTCCCTAAGTTCCTGTAATGAACTTAGAAACTTGCTCAAATAACAGGATATGTGTTTGCATGCATTTTTGGAAGAATGCAAATCTGAAACTTGATGTCTGTCATTATTTAGTGACATCAACCCTCAGTGGTTTCTCCAACAATCACAGATTTTATGAGGAACAGACCAAAAATATGATGCAATAATCTGGATGTTCTACAAAAATATGGGCAGTGGAGAGGCATGAAACATAGGTATAAACGTGATATACATTGCTACACTGCCTTTCTGACAGCATCCGTTAAGTGTTTTATGGCTTTGACAGCTGGCACATACTTTGCTTTTTTCCCCTCTAATTAGTAGTACATGGAGCAGATAGATCTTCATGCACAGCAAAGATTTTTCATAGTCTCCCTGATCATAACCTTAAATTATGTGCTCCTGACATGAAAGCCAAAATTCACGTCCAGAGCTTCACTCTTGAGGTGAATTCCTTGGCACCCATATCTAGAAGACATAATAAGAGGGTTATGATCAGTGAGTTGATCATAATGCTCTATAGTATGGAATGGGAGTGATTTAGAATATTGCAAAATATATAAAAAATATCTTCTACAAATTTTCTCTCATTCTGATAAAAATAAAGTACACCTACATATCGGTTTCCCCTCAAAATAAGTTATTTCCTGTCAATGTGTAGATCCTAAAAGAAATTAAAATGAAGCATGGCCTCATCCCTATAGGAAAAAATCCAAATCCTGAAATTTGAAATAGGTTTGTCGTTCTCTGGAACATAGCAGGAAAGACAAAAAGCTTCATACTCAAAAAGCTAACAATCTTCACTAATAATTTAGCTAAAGCACATCTGGCAGTTAAATTGTCAAAGTGGGCAAGATCAAAATTTGCTAAGAATAACAGAAAAAAAAACTGTACAGCTTAAACAATCCTCCTTCTGCCTATAATATTAGGTTAAATTCCCTAATCCTCACATCACATGACAAGCATCATATATTAAGCATTATCCCTGTCCCTACATTACACAAAGTGAAAAATATATAAATTCCTACTGATGCATCAGCCATTTTCAATGACCTCCTGTGTTGCTCTTAAAGAAATGCAGAGTATAAATCATCATCCCCTTATTTCAAAATTGGAACATATGCATTTTTCACAATATCACACCCACATAATAGAAAACAGTGCCTAACGTTTCTAAATTTAGTGCAACTTCAAACTAATACTCAACAGCTATTATGCCAGTCTTTGAAAATATGTTGGAAAGAATTGTCTAAACCTTGCTTACTGTCTACATTAAATAATATTTCTTTATAGAATCCAGCAAAGATCCTGCACTGGACACAACACTATACCTTAAATTTTGATTTCAGCCATTTATATTTAACTGAAGCATAGTTAAATATTACCTTTAATTATCAGAATCGATAGATCTTATAAAAGTATTTGATGCTGCAGATTGCTTCCTATTATAAGACTCACTGACAGGATGTGGACTTAGCCCCAAAGCTGTTTTCAAAATAGGAACAGCTTTCTGTCAAATAGAGTTATTCTCAAAAAAGGTTAAATTTTAACCCTCCTCCTCCTATTCTCATATTATATAAGGAAAATATAAAGTCTTAGGTTAGCATAATGGTTAAGGTCTTTGCCTGCTATGCATAAGGAACAAGGCTCAGTCTTGATCGCTGGTCAATGCCTATATGGAGTTTGCATGTTCTCCCTAGGTCTTTGTGGCATCCCCCCATCGCTTAAAAACATGCTGAGTGTTTTGACCTCAAATTCACTCAAAAATGGAGCTGTGAGCAGGAGCACAGACTCTAAACGGTGCCTATAGGGGGAAGCGTTATATAGACCAACCACTTTGGGCATCACATGTGGTGCACAGTATCCTCAGGATAAAAGAAATGCATCATAGACTGTGTGCCATGTCAGGGTTGGCAAGTAGACAGTGTAAAAACTGTCTCTAACTGATTCGGCCATGTTGACTAATATTGGCATATTGGCATGGGTATTTACTGGTGAAGGACCCTGCCTATGCCAGGAGCCAGTGTTAACAGTGGGATGGGTCTATGTGCTCCTGTTGGATAGTGTGTAGGCATCATAAAGCCCAGCAACCCTGGGTCAATTAGCTACTAGCTGGCTAGAGTCCAGTAGCTCAGCTTTGATTACCTAGGATAGCTCTGTTGAATGAAAGATGGTCATAAAACCAGTCAATTAAGAATTGCTACACTCAATGTAGGTCTGCTGACTGGATGCATCTTGGAAGGAGATGGCACAATGGTAAAAAGGAGTCTGGGAATCCTATAGAGACACGATGGAAGGCAATGCAGCAAATTCATCTGGCTTGGGTTCCAGAGTCTACTACTCAGGAACAGGACAAACTAACAATGGTGTGGGAATTGTAGTACAGGAGAAACTTCAGAAGACAGTGAAGGCTGTCATTAGAATTAGTGATAGACTCATGGTAATCAGATTACAGTGTAAGAAAAAGACACTATTCATAATCTTAGCCTATGCCCTACAGCAGGGATATGATATTGAAGAAAAGAATGGATTCAGACAGCAGTTGCTGCTCTTGTTTGATAAAGCAGGACAACATGAATTGGTGCTTGAAAATTAATGACGTGAATGCATATATTCTTATAAACAGAACAGGATATGAGGAATGCCTTGGTCCACATTGGTGGGACAACAGGAATAAAGAAGGAGAGGACATTCTAGATTTCTGTCTGGCAATGGCCAAAACATAGTTCAGCAAGGGATATAGTCATAAGATCACATACAAGTGTGGCCAACATGCCTAGAGAAACAGCTGGCCCACAGAATAAACTACTGCTTGCCATAATCAGCTACAAGCAGTGGTCAGAGAAGGCTCTAACTTCAAGAGAGACTAAGCTGAAAACCTTAAATCTGATTGGAGAAAAAGCATAACAATACTAAGAATTACTCAGGGATCAAGCACTTCAAGAAAGGAGGAAATAGAGTAGAAGAAGAATGGCAACTCCTCAAATAGGCATATGTGAAGACTATAGAACAGATATGTGGCTGAACCACGTGTGGAAACAAGGTGCATAAGGAAAGCTGATGGTGAAATGCAGAAGTTCAGGAAGTGATCAAAACAACAAAAGAGTGCAGGAAAAAGTGGGAGATAAAAAAAGATGCACCAGGCTAAGAAGGAATACTGGTTGGCTAACAGAGGAGCTGCAATAGCAAAGATCAAGGCATCAGAAGCACTCTACCATCTTCTGGAAAGTATCTCTGAAGGTGTCACAAAGAAACTGCATCAGAGTGCAAGCCAAAGAGTGAAGGATAAAGAATACAGACAGACACCCTTCATAAGAGATGCAACAATCTGCTCACCACAGCACAAGAAATCAAAGGCAGATGGAAGGAATACTTTCAGCAGATTCTGAATGAAGAAACCCCCGCAGAAGCTGCACTGCCTTAGACGCAGCCAGTGATGAAAGAAGATGAGGAGCCCATCATAGAAGAAGTAAGAACAGCACCAAGGAAAATGAAGTCAGAAAAAGCAGCAGGCTTAGATGAAGTCACAGCACATATGATAAAGATGTTGGGTGAGATAGGTGAGAAATGGCTCCTGAGGGTACTCATAGCAGTGTGGAGAGAAAGGCGTATCCCAGATGACTGGAGAATAATCATACTAGTGCCAATGTAGAAGAATAAAGGGGACATCCACTACTATGGGCAGTATAGAGGTGTCAGACTCCTATCAAACTGCATGAAAGCTCTGAAGCGGGTGATTGATAAACAAATACACAGAGTAGTAGAAGGTAAGTTGGGAGATGAGTAGTTTGGATTCAGATCAGGATGCAGCTCAAGTTATCCAATGTTTGTATTGAGACAGATAGTTGAAAAGAAGCTATAAATGAGAAAAACTCCAACATGGCATTCCTATACTTTGAAAAAGCATATGACAAGGTTCCGAGAAAGCTGCTTTGGGTAATTCTGAAGTGGTTCAAAGTCCGAGAGACATTGGTAGAATTAGTGCAGGCTATGTACAGGGACTCAATAGCTGAAATACAATGTTCAGTGTAACAGAGGGGTTTCAAGTGGGAGTGGGTGTGCATCAGGCTTCATCTCTGAGCCCACTACTGCTCATACTGGTGGTGGACTACATCATCAAACAGGTCAAAAGGGGACAGCTCAAGAAGGTTTACTGTATGTAGACAATGTGACATTACAGGCAGATTCTGTGCAAGAACTTCAGCAAAGAATGGAGGAATAAAATGCAAAACTGAAGGCACATGGGATGAAAATGATTACAGGTAAGACAACTGTAATGACAACAAATGGGGGAAGTTAATATAACTAAAAGTTGAGACAGAAGGGAAAATAGTAGAACAGTTTACAGCTTCAAGTATCTGGGAGATGTGATTGAGGAAAAGGGAAGTCTGAATGTGGATGTCAAAGCTAGAATTAGAGGGGCTGCAGCCAACCTGGCATAGAGTATCAGGGTTAGTGTCCGACGAAAGAATACAAAAGAAGCTGAAAAGTAAGGTGTACAAAACAGTGGTATGACTGACTACTGTATGGTACAGAAACCTGGGGAGCAGCAGTTGAAGAAGCTTGAGGTGATAGCAATGGAGAGCCTGAGACATTAGTAGGATGCACACTGTGGGGCAGATAAAGAAATCAGAACATCACGGCAGAAGCCAAAGTAGCTCCAATTACAGAGAAGGTCAAGGATAATAGATTACACTAGTTTAGGCATATGTACAGAAAAGCAGAAGAAAAAATGGTGAAGGTTTGGGACAGACAGAAGGCAGGAGGAAACGAGGGATTGTATGAGAGAATACCGGCGACAGACAGGCATGACATTTAAAGAAGTTAGGAGAGTGGCACTGAATCAAGAGAAATGGTGACAGTTAACACAATACCCTGACCCCATGTAGAAAATGGGAAAAAGTGGGTTGATGATGATGATGATGATGATGATTCTCTAAAGCTCAACTTGGTACTATAAGCAGATAACAGGATAATTAATCTCCTGGCCACTTTTGTGCCAGCATTATGAAAACAACTTGGAACAGATCTGAATATGGAATCTAATTAGTTAGAAAGTATAAAACTAATCCCAAGTACACTTAAAAAACCAAATGCATGTTTTCAGAAGTAAACAAAAAGTAGCAGACATTCTAAAAGACTAGCGTATAACAAGCAGTAGTTACAAATTATTTGATATAACTAAATCCTTCAAATATACTAGCATTTAGCTAGGACAATATTTAAAATTCCAGTTGCATATTGGGAAAACTGGAATAAAATTCATAGCTCAGTTTTTGGACCTGCCAAATCCCCCACTTCCTGTTACTACAGTATTGTGGCTCTGGAAAATCCCACATTTCTTACTAGCAGTTAGGATGTCAAATAGGAAAGATAGCCTGCAATTCCAGGTAAAATTCCCTTAGAACCAGCTGGTTTCTCAGTAGTAGCACTGAAATCTGAACCCCTGTGACTAGTACTTGCACTAGAACCTTCTGGAAAGCACTAGGAAGCCTTAAACTGATACAAGTACTCAACTCTCCCTGTTAATAAGGAGAAATTAATCATAGGCACTAAACAGCCTAAAATTGCAAAGTACCTTACAAAGGTAAGGGAAAACAGCTCTCATACTTTAAAAAAAAAAACGCACCTAAACAGGCATGTCCAAATGTCAGCTTCCGGTGATTTCTCCTGTCCACCTGGTGAGTCTGGGCACACTGGGGCAATGCAGCAACTGCCTCATGCACAGACAACCCTCTCCTCCTACCAGCCAACACTACAACCTGCGAGAGATGCACTTACATAGCCAAACTGGAAGAAAAGCTCACTCCAGCCAAGATTGTGCTAGACAGTCAAGAGGAGAAGGTTAACACCTGCACTACACCTCAAGCAACACATAGCCCTTCAAAACCCACACCATCAACACCCACATATAGCAACACTAAGCCCACATATGCGATGGCCCTTAACATTAACCTGCCCAAGCAACAAGGACCTCCGAAGCTGAAATGCAAACACCAGTCACAACCAAAGTGATACATAGCTCACCAGTGTGCCACCCAACAAAGGCTGAACAAAGAGAAAGTGACAGTCAGCTGCCTGTCGGGTGCCAGGATCCACCACATAATGCATGCACTCAAGTCACTCCACAACAAGTACAAATACAACTCTGTCATTGTCCACGTTGGAGTGAATGACTTGAGATGTACCTCCCTGGACTACATTAAAAGAGAGATTGAAGAGCTCTCGGATCATATGGCCCAGGCAGGTATGACCCTAGCCCTGAGTAGCATCCTGCCTTCGCCCAGAATGATACCACAGTATAAGGACAAAATGATTGACTTCAACAACTGGCTAATCTTCTGGTATCATTCAAAGGGGATCAAGTATCTGTCTGCCTGGGATGACATGATCGACAAACCACAATGCTTTGCCAGAGATGGCCTGCACCTGCCACCCCTGGAATTCAGGTTACTGGCTAAAGCTCTTGCCACTCCTACAGTGCCTTTTTTAGGCAAGGTTCAAAGGACAAAACCACAACCGTAACAGATACAAGCATGCAAAATCTGAAGGTTATGCTACTCAATGCTAGAAGTCTAAACCTCAAAATGTACTCTCTCGAGGCACTCCTAAAAATGGAGAACATCGATATCTGTGCAGTAACTGAGACCTGGTTCAAGACTCAAGAGAGCACCCCTGCAATACCAGGCTACAACTCTTACCACAATTTCCGACTACCAAATCAAGACCGAAACACTAAAGGTGGAGGAGTGTCCATATTTGCCAATGATATTCACATTTCCAAGCAAGTTGCCCAACACACATCTGAAATTCTCCATGTGCAACTAACACTAGGTAAGACTGCAATCCAAATTGTAGCTTGCTACAGATCCCCCACCATGCCCCAAGATTCTCACTACACCTTTCTAAACATACTGGAAAATATTAAGATACAACCAACTACCTTGCCATTATCTGGGAAAACTATTCGGGTACCAACACCTTTTCCCAGTGGTTCTTGGAATTCATAAATTCCAATGCCCTGGTTCAACTAATCCATTGTCCCACCAGGGGCTCCAATATCCTAGACCTGGTCATTACCAACATGGAAGATAGATGCTCCACACCAGTGGTCACCCCCTCATTGGTCAGGTCTGACCATTAGCAAATCACCCTTGACATCCACATCTGACCCCCACCCCCCAGTAAGGAAACCTCCGTAAAAAAAATCTTCTCTAAAGCCAACTTCATGCTCAGGTGTCA
Organism: Protopterus annectens; assembly: GCF_019279795.1. NCBI lineage: Eukaryota > Metazoa > Chordata > Ceratodontiformes > Protopteridae > Protopterus > Protopterus annectens. The sequence continues at coordinate 1,536,274,814 of NC_056729.1, forward strand.
AACTTCATGACACCCATGCAGACGGGAGCTGAACGTTCGACTGCTGAATCCTACACTAAGGCACTGTATGAGCACATCCATTCGTGCATGAATCATGCCAGCCCAAATAGAACCAAGATGCTCTCCTCCAAAAAAAGGAAGCCAATCTGGTGGTCCCCTGCCATAAACAAACTATACAACAGAAGGAAGAAGCTGTTGCAGAAAAGAGGAAAATCCCAGGATGCAAAAAAACTCCCTTACCAGCCTCAGTAAGAAGTTGAGATCCCTCATAAAATCCTCCAAAGCTAGTTATGAAAATAAAATTGCCAAAGATTCCAAAGACAACCTCAAGGCATTCTATAGTTATGTCAAGAATCTAAATAGCAATGCTCAGATATGCTCTGAGCTACAAAAGAATGGCATTAAATATACTGATCCCAAGGATATTGCCAATATCCTGGCAGATTGATTTAGTGCCAAATTCACCCCCCCTCTCACCGACTAAAGGGCTCATCTCAATACCAAAAGATTGCCAAATTCCAGTAATCACAGCCACACAGGTAGAAACCGTACTCTACAAAGCTAAGAATACAGCATCCATGGGACCAAATGACATCCCGGGCTGTGTCCTACATGAACTACAAAATGAACGGGCACCTCACCTAAGCATCATGTTTAATCATAGCCTCACCTCAGGCTTCATGCCAACTGAGTGGCGCACAGCTACAGTTACCTCACTCCATAAGGGGGGATCCACCTTGGATCCCAGGAACTACTGTCCCATCAGTCTGATGAGCTTGATCTGCAAGGGCATGGAATGCATTATCATGGAACTTATAAACAAAGACATTGGCAACCTTCAAACACTGGACTCCACCCAGTCTGGGTTCACGAAGGGTGGATCTTGTCTCCTGAACCTGATTGACTTCTTTGAATCAGTCTCCAGAGCTGTGGATGATGGTAAGGCAGTGTACACAGCCTATCTGGACCTTGCCAAGGCCTTTGACGCCATCCCCCACTCTGGAATCATAGATAAACTTTACTAAGCTGGGCATAAATCCCTATGTCACTCGATGGGTTGCCAACTGGTTTACTGACAGAACTCAGACTGTAAAAGTAGCAGATTCCAAATCCAGCTCCAGACAAGTGACAAGTGGAGTACCTCAGGGTTCAGTCCTGGGACCACTCTTGTTTGGCATCTACTTCTCTGAAGTACAGGCCAACACTAAGGGACTCTGGCTAACAAAGTTCGCAGATGACTGCAAACTGGGAGCCATTATTGAATCCCCAAATGATGTGGATATTCTACAAAAGGGCCTTGCAGAAACAGATGCTTGGTGCCAGAGCCATGGGCTCAAGCATAATGCCAAGAAATGTACAGTTATCCCCTTTGGAAAAAAACATGTACCCATGAATTACCACATAGGTGGCAGGACACTAAACACCGAAAGTGTGATAAGGGACTTAGGGGTACAGGTAGACAGTGGTCTCACCTTCGATAACCACATCGCCACAACAGTCAGAAAATCCTTCTGTGTGGCACACCTCATCACTAAGGGCTTTTCATCCAGAAAAAAGGAGGTCATTGCCCCACTGTACTCATTCCTCATTTGACCCATTATAGAGTACAATGCCCCATTTGGTATGTACCTCACAAGACATCTGCAACATCTGGAAAGGCCGCAGAAATATCTCACTAAAAGAATCACAGGCCTAAAGCAGATGCCCTATGCTGACCACCTAAAAACTCCAGCTATACTCTGTGCCTTATCATCTACTCAGAGGTGATCTCTACTTAACATACAAGGCCATATCAAACCCTGAGCTGTTGGACATGCTCCACTTAAAGAAATCTCAACCCCTCAGAGCCACATGCTCTAGGGATCTAAACCTTGTCATCGCAATGAACAAAACATGCTGGAGGGATAGGTTCTGACCCAGAGACTACCCATACTCTGGAATAGACTGCCCATACATGTCACTGCCCATACATATCAAGCAGAGCGCCTCCTTGGCCCTCTTCAAAGGAAACCTTGACAATTGGATGGGAGATAGGAAATTCACCCCGAGGATCACGTCAGTCACCCTGCTAGACAGGGGTCCAGGGAAGTAAATACTGTGGGAAGAAATATCCAGGGAATTGTTATGGCTTGGCTTGTATAGGCCCTAGGGCCGATAGCCTAGTACCAACCTATGAACCTATGATTAAGACAAGTAGCATCAAAAGAAAACAAAAACTTAACTCACAAAAAATAACATCAACAAAATATGAAGAATTCCACTTTAGTTTGCCCTTCCCCCCAGTATGAACACCACTATTTTGTCTTAAGAAAAACTAAATGCTACTGCTTCAATGAAGATGAGGCATTCTCCTTGGTTCCATATTATTAAAATTGCTTAAACTACAATTGTCATAGAGGTTAGGTTTGTATAGCTCCTTGGGTACAGGGTTTCACTCCCTCAGCCCTCATTTGTCTCCTTTGTGACCTTACCAGACCTTGTTCCTGGCTCACCCTTGAAAAAGGGACTGTGTGTCCAGTGGGCCTACATGCTTAGCAAATAGTATTTTTTTATTACTATTATTATTATTATTATTATTATTATTATTATTATTATTATTATTATTATTATTATTATTATTATTATTATTATTATTATTATTACAGACCTTTCCCGTTGTACTCTTACTGCTTAAAAGTTGTAGTCTCATACATCCAATTCACCATCCCTATGAACTTCATGGACCAAAGTCCACTGCGGATGCCAAAGCTTTTATAGTCCTGGGTCCAAAGTTGTAGCAATCACTTCTAAGCTCTCTAAAAAAAAAAAAAAAAAAACTGACAAATGTCAACTTCCATAAAAGATGCATGGTGTGAGTCTTTTAGACATGATGTTGATTCATGATAAATATACTATCCAACACAACCTATATGGTGTAATATAAATTAGTCCCTCTCCCCTATATCTAACACTTGCTGTGCAAATGAATTTAAACACTAATTCTGTTTAAACCATACAAATGCAACTGTATAACAGAATGTAAATATAATCTCTTAGACATATTTATCTCATCATAGTGCCAGTTTGCTTTATAATAGCTTACTTGGCTGCCTTTTAAGTAATATCAAGCTAATGTTTCTTCTGTGTCTCTGTGGTAACCGTAGGCTCTTAGCATTAGATGTACTTTCAAAGACCTTTAAAATGTTTGAAGCAAGGTGTTCTAATACTCCTCAACCTCATACCACAAGAAATCCTGACAACTCCAGAAAGAATGGGCGACAAAGGCCCAAAGGTTGGAAAAAATGTAAATATTGCTTTTACAAAGAAAGTTGCTAGAATAAAAGGTTTTGTGTTACCATGCATTTTTTGAAGGATATGATTTCAGAAACTTAAATGCCTGTCATTATTTATGGATTTGCCATAAAAACACATGTTTTATGAAGAACAGACCAAAAATATGAGTCAAAAATCTGGACATTCTGCAAAAATCTGGACAGTTGGGAGACATAACTGTATGGTATATTTCTTCTACTACACATTAAAGAAAAAGCAGTATTTCATCTCCATTCCTACTATCTGATCAACCATTAAATTCAGTTGAAAGTTTATTTATTTATTTTTCTTAATTAATGTTTCTTACTTAGTAAAGCAGACTGATGCATTATTAATTTACATTTTGGACTTGTTTCATCTCATATTAGGAAGTTCTTTGCATCTTTGCATGTTTCTATCGTATTATCCATTCTAGAGTATTTGTTTGTGTCTTTCGGCTTTTCCCGGTTAGGGGTCGCCACAGTGGAACTCCGGTCCGCTAATGATTGGTATTTGATTTTTACGTACCGAGTTACCAGCCCTGATGCACAACCTTCAATGAAGGTACACCCATTCACGCATGTCTCCACTCAGAAGACGCTCTAGCTGAGAATCGAACCGGACAGCGTCTTACTGTGAGGCGATAATGCTACCGCAGCAACACCACCATGGATATATAATCATTCTTTTTGTTATTACACTGAGTCTAATAAAAAATATTTGGAAAAGATCCAGAGGTATATAACACATTATATACAACTGATTTTAATAAGTTAGATCACTCTAGGAGGCTTTATCCCCTTCATTATTTTTTTCACATTACCATTTTAAGAGTTAAGGCTTGTATAAAGTCTTTCATGTAATTCATTTTGAGGTTCTGCATTTCGACTTCTATATTTCACCTAGAGAAGATAAGAACCTTGTAGTTCTGCCTCATTGTGGTCATGCATGAGCCCTTTCCTTCCCCATATAGAATGGATTGCCTGATTATATTAGGCTGTCTGGTAGTTTGAATACATTCATATTTATTTAGTAGGATTTATATGTTGTAATAAATTTAATTAGGTACTGCTCTCTAATGTTGTGAACCAGATAACCAATTTTCTGAAAATATGGTGCTGTCATATTTGCCACGTTTACATTTTTCTTATTGTTCAGTTAAAATGCATATATTTCAGGTTAGTGGAGTATACATACATGCATACATACATACGTACAAATATTTCTGTACTTTTCCATTAAACCCCTACCACTTTGCGCTGCTGTGAAGAATGAAGTAATTGGATCAGTCTCAAAGTAACGGTTGTATAGAGGTATGGGGCAAGAAGAGAAACATAACTTTTTTTTTTAATTCTGTTTACTTGTATGTTATTATAAACTGTACTGTGACTCATGCTAATGTGATGAGTGACTTGGAAAAAAACTTCCAGTCAGTATCGTGCTGCAAATAACACATTTCTAAAGTTTGAGTTTGCTAACAGTCATGTGTAGTATAAGGAGTCACACTTTAGGTCACTAACCTCACTTAAGACAGCAAGTTTTAAAGCTTAAGAAAGACTGGAGAGAATTGAACGAAGTTTAACATTTTGTTAGTCATTTGTGTGACTTTGGTATGTATGAATCATGATGAAAGTGTGATTAATCCTGAGAAGCCAGTTGCTGTGCGAGACGTATATTAGGTGAAGGGAGTAACGCAACCTCCTTTAAGTGTATCACTGGTGAATCACAGCAGTGCTGAAACATGTGGAAAAATCTGTAGTGTTTTGTGACTATTCTGGTTGTTAAAAAGTTTAGAGCTATATGAGAAAGTTTTTCTCTTGCTGTCAAGTGACTGTAGAGGAGACGTGACTTGCGTGTCGGAAAGCTGAGGATGTACTCTTGTAGTCACATCAGAACGAAAGCAAGAAGGGAAGGGGGTTGGTTTGTCAACAGGCAGAGTATTACTCCTTCCACACACACTGCTGCGTTCTGCCGAAAACTTGTCTAGGTAGTGGAGTACCTGTGCTGCAGAAACCCTTCTCCAGCTCATTTGAAGCATGGTCATTAATACTGTTCTACCCCGCCCATATACCAAAACACTTGTTTCTATAATGCGTGTCAAGCTGTTCTTAAAAATATCTAAACTAGTACATGCTTTAATGTAATTTGGTAGTCTGTTCCATGCATCAGCTACTCTCTCAGAGAACTAATTAGTACATTTCTCATTCCTATAGAATGTTCTACATAGGTTATCTGATGATTCTCTAGTACTATATGATAACCCCAAACATTCCTAGAGGTAGTCGTCTCAACATGCCCTAAACACCTTAATTAGGTCTCCTTTTAAATATCTGTATGAGACACTCTACAAGTTCAGATATTTTAGTCTTTCATAATAACTTAAAATTTCACATCCATGGATGCCCTTGGTATACTTCTTATGTACTTTTTCCAGTTTACTCATGCTTGTTTTCTTGTAGGTTTTTCATATTGTTATTTCATACTCGTGTTTGGGTCTAGGGTAACTAACAAGCAATGACTTCATCATTTCTGATTTCCTAGACTTTATAAATCTTTTAATACAACCTATAGTCCTACAACTAACAAAAACACAAAGTTGGATCTATCCATATACACAGGTCCTTAAATTAATCTACAGTTTTAATAACTGTGTGCAGTACTAAATATTCACCTTTCAATTTATGTCTCCCAAATCTCATGTTTAATTTTGATGTATTTATCAGCATATTATTCTCCTGTGCCCTACTAGTCAATTTAGTCAAGTTATTTTGTAGACATAGCCTATCTGTAACACATGTAATCAGTTTACCCAATTTCAAGTCATCTGTATACAGACTATAGGACACCTCAGATGAAAAAGATAAATCTGAGGGAATGCAATCTAAACAAGTATGGGCCCAGTGGTACAAACACACTGACTGTAACCAAGAATTTCACCTGCCCAATTTATGTATGATACTTGCTATGTCCTGTAAGCCATGCAGCTATCCATCTTATCAAGAATATATTGATAGTTAGTTGTTATAATTTACTGATCAGTGTTTTATCTATGACCCGATCAAATGATGAAGTTAAATCTATATAAATTACATCACAGCATAATTTTTCATTCATAGCTGTTATTATATTGTTATAGAACATCATGTTAAAGGTGGTAATAGAGCTATTTTCAACATATGCATGCTGATATATGGTTTCAAGTCCCAGCATTTCCATTTCTAACAATAACTTATCCAATATTACCTAGTCCATTATTTTTCCACAGCATGAAAGTAGACTTAAGGGTCTGCATAAATCTGGGTTTGTCATACTTCCCTTTCCCTTAAAGACAGGATTAATAAGTGTAAGTCTCCAATCTGCTACGAATCTCGCCATATTTATATGACCTAGTGAATAACAGACATAATGGTACTGTAAGTTTTTGATGAAATGTTCTCGTCAATATTACTAATTCCATCTCCTCTCTGTGCTATGTTTGTCTCTAGTTTGCATAGTTCTTTTTCAATATAATGTAATCTAACTTCAGTATCTGAGGTTACATGGATGTCACTAGGACAACTTATCACCCCCTTTGTGGAGCCAAACTGTTTTGCATAAGATTTTGTAAATATGTCTATAATCTGTTATGTCCGAGAATAAATTTCAGAATCTACTCACAGTTTATCAATCTGTATGTCTTTACTCCTTCCACATTTTATGTATCTATAAAATGTTTTCCTATTATGCTCAATATCTTTATATAATTTTTTTTTCTAAATTTTCTTGATGTTGTCTCACACTATGCTTAATTTGTTTGTCTAGCTTGTTTATTTCAGTTTTCAAAGTTGTAGTTTAACCTCTTTTTCATTTATTATATTTTTGCCTCTTACCTTAATCAAGTAAGTATCTTGTTCTTACGGAAATATATCTACCTGACATAGTGTGCCTAGATCCAGACGTTAAACATGTTTTTTGATTTTTTTGCATTCAAACAATTTCTCTTTCAAAACTTCCCACATTCCTTCTACAGTTTTTCAGCTGAACATACCACTCCAATTAGTTTTACATAGTGACAGTTTGGCAGAATTGTCTAGCAACAAATTAACTTTAATAACCCCATGATCCCTGCATATCAATGGTGGTAATACTTGAATTAACAGTAATTTCTTTAGGAACACAAACAATGTCTGGTATGCACTGTTCCCTGGAAGGTTTTGTTCACAATCCGAAGCAATTGTTGTTCCTGGACATACTTTGTGAATAATTTCCTTACTAATTGTTTTGAGTCAATATTATGCCAGTCTGTTTCTGGTAAATTTAAGTATTCCTCTTCTTCCCTCCTGTGATCCATGCAAGAAATGTATGAATTCCTCTAGGTCATCAGCACTTGACTTTGGTGGTCGGTACACTCAAATAATTGTTATATACTTCAGGGTTGTCTTTATTGTCACAGTTATACAATTATATGTTATCGGTGTTTTCATTGAACATGGAATAATTACAGTTCTCACAAGTATCTTTAATTCCTATCATAACGCCTATACCTGTGTTTTGTTAGAATTTCTGTTACGGCAGAAACATTTATACCTTGCCAGAACTGGAGTCCAGTCATTGTTCTTTAACCATGTCACAAACAATAACATCAGTCTTGTGGGAACATAGCAAATTTTCCAATTAAAAAAATATTATTAACGCTCCTAGCATTAACAACCATCAGAGGTGCATCAAATGTTGATATCCGTGAACTGTTAAATTTTTGACCTGGCAAAAATCCTGAGTTGCGTTTGTCAAATATTGTAAAAATATCTGCTGCAAAAATTCTGTTCCCTCATCTTGACAATTGCACACCATCCTAGATGAACATGTGTGCACAAAATTAGGTACAGATGCACTACAGATTTCTATTTTTGAAAAGAGGACATTTTTCTTGTAAGCATTTACCCAAAATATCTTTTCATTCATGGTAACATGGTTATCCTTTCTATATATGATTTGTAAAAAATACATCCTAATAGCTGTACACGCTGTGAAACCTAAGACGGCTATGTTCCCTACTATCATTACATGACCCTTAGCAACTGCTAATTTTTCCAACCTCACTTGATGTTATTTTAAAATTATTTTGTCACTACTCCTCATGATAACTCTTGACTCCTTGCTAAAAAAAAAAAAAAATTGTTTTGTTTTTTGTACATTGTCTTTTTGTATATTGTCTTTTCTTGTTTGTAATTGTTGGAGCTTTTCTCCCCGGGCCTCCGATGAAAATGGACATATATCCAGTCAGACTATTCCGGTTAACAAATGTAAAATAAATAAAATAAACTAAATGTAGGATGTCCTGCAGCTACAATAGAAAGGCAAAACTTGCTATGGTCAGTCATACTTTTTTTTCACTCTTTTTTTTTCTCTCAATACAGCCAGATATCAGTGCTTGCCCATTCCCCCATTGGGTCTAATACCTACCACACCTTAACCACCCACAAATTCACACTGACTACATCAGGGCTGGCATGGAACATAAGGCATCCCAGGATTACACATCATATTCCTACCATGGAAGTATTTTGCTCTTTAAATCTCACTGATTTCCCCAGTCCAGAGTGAGCACATAATTCATTAGAGGGACTTGTAATGGCTGAACGTTGCGATCTGCTCCAGAGTTCCACATTGAGATGACATCAACAGGCCACTCCACCCAAACTGCACAGAGCACTATGCTATTGGCTTCCCAGCCCATGACAGGAAGTTTCAATAGTTTTGTGTGCACATGCACACCCATCCCCACTGCCAAGGAAGGGCACACCTGTCCTCCCAGTGAGCACCTGAGATGACTGAGCCACTAATCAACTAGGGTCTTCTGAGTGACAATAAGGGCTTTATCCCTCCACACCATGGTGCTGGCTTGTCAGTCTTATTTTTAATACATTCTGGGAGTAGATGAGAGACTTTCATACCCTGGGGTAGTCGATGGGGTGAGATGGTAATATAGGGAATTCTGCAAATCTAACAGAATCTCAGGCCTCAGTGTTTCTACTTCATAGTTAATATTGCCTTGAATTAGGAGAGTAAGTGTTTCAGATTAATTCAGGAATCATTCTCCCTTCCCTTTTCTCTGACATACCCAGTTAGCAAATTCAGTGTCACTGCTCTATCTTTTCATTGGGAAGTGGTAGTGTAATTTAACATTTCAGATGCATTAAGAGCTAAGTTGCAGTCTCCCTTTAAATACTTTTGCATATCATTGGTATACAGCCCTGTTGTTGGAGTTCAAAATCACATCCAAGTAATCACATTAAAAGCAACTAAAATGCACATGCAACTTTAGTAAAAAAAGGAGCTCAGCAAAATTAAAAACATGAAGTCTCTCTCTATGACACACTCAGACATACACAAACAGGCACATAGTCTCACACACATACACACACACACACACACACACACACACACACACACACACACACACACACACACACACACACACACACATGTATACCTGTTGGTCCACTTCTGTATCTCAAAATACTGAAATTATGAATTTCAGTATCTTGAGACCATAATACTGAACATCCAGAAACATGAAAACTCACAACACAGACGTCCACAATATCGGAAGAAAAACAGAAAACAGAATACAAGTAAACATCCCACCCTCCCCAACATAAAAATAAATAAACACTAAGAAACTCATAACAAATAACACTACCGCATGTTTTTGCAAGAGGGCAAACCCCCCTGCACCGCCCACATCCCCATTACTTATATATAACAACGAGGTCACTCTAACATGAAAAAAAAAGCAACAGACCTACTTTTATGCACCCTACACCCATTGCACAATTTCATACCTACACCCACCCATAACACATGCACTACACATGTACAAAAATCACCACTTTCAACACTAACACACACACATACACACACTCTCTCACCTACCTACCCCAACCTACTTCTAACATACCCCAAAAAATTACAAAATAACAAATTTCTACCCAAAACTCTTAAACAGTAACAACCTACCTGAATCTTTGCACATAACCAGACATCAGCTGCTATGTCTAAATCCCAGACCACACTGCACCTTAAAAAGACAGCAAACCATAAAAAACACACCACACCACAACTACCTTGGGTTTGGTAAAGTACGATTTGTCAAAATGCAGTTTTGAGTATCTGCATTTTCATTATTCTGGTCTCGAGATACTGAAATTCAAAATTTCAGTATTTTGAGATTCAGAAGTGGACCTGTACCTACAAACACACACACACACACACACACACACACACACACACACACACACACACACACAGGCATAAACTCACATAATATGCACATACAAACAGACACACCTGCAAACACATATACACATAAGTACCACTTGCACTGAAGACATACCCCTTTTCCAAATACTAAATAGGATCTACATCTGAAGTGCAGAAAATGCATTTATGAAATGAATATTTTTAAGAAAGTGAAAATAAAATGTAAAATCTTCTATTCAACTTTTACAATGAGCAGTAGTGGAACATCGAAGTCTAATCAGAAGCCATTTATTTATATTACACAAAAGATTCAAGTGAAGGCTGTTCAAAGTGAGGATGGTTTGCATGTATGTATGTCAGAGAGAGAGAAAGAGAGATACTAGATATAATATTACCCTAGCAGCTATTTATGCTATTAGAGTAACTGTATCTTCAGTCTGTAGATATATTACTGCACACACTGAATATGAAAATGTTTTTTTCTTCCTGGAATTGTTAATATATTTTTACAATGACCTCTTACTATATATATTGACTGCATTCACTTTCATCCCAAATCTGCATCTCAGATGGTGTAGTGGTAAATTGCTCTGATAATGGTGTACAGAGTCCTGGGTTCAAGACTTGGCAGGGCTGATTATTAAAACCTAAGTACAGATTTCTCAAGGAACTGCAGCAGTTTAAAACTAGGAGAGCATTACATTTTTGTAATGGTTCTATCAAAACCTTTCATTCAGCATTTGGTGCAAGTGAATTCCCTGTCCAGGTAAGACCTCTGTACCTCATGGGTCATTGTCACAGGTGCATTATTCATCCCAGGGATCACTCTAGTGGCTCTACTTGACAGAGGTGCTGGGAACTAAGGTCAGGTGGCACAATGCCAGGGTAATCCTATGGACTAGGCTTGTAAAGGCTCCAGCCTAGTACACACCTATGAACCTATATGACCTTAGCAATATTTAAGACAGGTTTCAAAATACCTGTACATCTGAACTCATACTCCTAGGTGACTTTAACATACATTGTCCTCACAAACGATTACTCAGCCACCTGAACTGAAAAAAAGCAACCCCCCCCCCACACACACAGAATATACTTTGGATTGCAACCTAAATTCATCCCATAAAAATCCTATCGACAGCCACAGAAAAAAGGTGACCACACTTTTAGGTACTTTTGAAGCCACTATCTGGTACTTGATACCTAATGAAGTATATGTCATACAGATAAATTGTTCAGCATTCAAAAATGTGTTAAAATCTGTTTACCACACAGACTTAAGTTTTTTAAAAAAAGTGGTGTTGCCTAAGTATCTTTTGACAAGGACTTATTTCATACATTTTACCTTACTTAATATTATACTAATTATCCACTATCTGACTCAGGTCTTCATTACTTCCCCTCCTAACTACTTTGTTTTCAACCTACCTTAAACTCCTTTTATCCTAATTTACTAAACAATCCGCACTACCTTTCCCTGAATTATGGTATCTCATACTTTGTTGTTCTTGGTTTCTGAAAGTTATTCTTCCCTCCTTGCTCCCTTCTCGTTCATTTCCTACTACTGCTATCACTATCACCTTCCTTATTTATCCTCCCCCATAAGCCTCCCGTTCAATTAATCTACTCCATTTCCCATACAACATTGATGAACAAATCGTCAGTTACTTAATAACGAAGAATGTATATACACATTAAACACTAATCCATTTATTCTAATTATACTTGCTATTTTAGTTTGATAGATCTGTATTAACATTTGCATTTTAAACTGAATTCCCCAACTAGACATTCCTACTCAGCAACTGCAAAAAGAAAATAAACTAAGAATCTCATTAAAAGTTGTACATTTCTTTGGATATTGCACGTATTAATATATGATCGATAACAATTATCATAATCCATTCTGAGTATCTGAGATTTTGTTTATTGCACTAGATTATTACTATGTCTATATATGATCTGTATATATTGTGATCATTGATGACTGTCATCTGCATACTTATTTATCCTAACTGGATTAGTAGCAGTTATACCAGAAAGAAACAGGGTTAAATATATCTTTCCAAGAATTGATCCCTGGGGCACATAAGTTGAAATATGTGTCTATGCACATCAGAAGCAAACTTGATAAACATAAATTTGTGTTCTGCCCTTTAACAACTTCTACATTCATTTAATAACTTAGTGATAAATTCTAGAATTACTGCATGCAGGAATAATTGCTTGATCAAAAATACTAAGAAAGTCCTTTGACAAATTTAAATAAATCCCAAGCAGTAGACTGCAATGATTACATCCTTTGGATATAAGATGAATAAATTATGTTAGCTCAGTTAAACAATACTGACTAGAAAATACCACTGAAAAATATAATTCCTTATCCCATAATGAATATTGTCATGGATGCCTTAATATTATCTCACACGTGTGATCCTTGCAAAGCAAAAGTTCCACTACTCCTTACAACTGCTTGCATTTTAAAGTTAAGTTTGTGTGACCTTGTTGTCTGCCTTACTTTGCAAAGAAATTCAAAGCAGAACTTTTTATCTCAGATAAATTATGGTAGACAATCAGCACATTTTACGATCAACAAAACTTTACAGACCACACAGCTTTAATTGTTAAATCATTAGGTTCACTAACATTTCACCATCAATCAAGTGTCAACACACTGGAGGGAAAGGAAAGAAGAACAGGCGAATATAAGAGATTGACTGCATGGATATCAACACATATACCTGTAGAGACTTTTGAACAATGCCATTGTTTTCATTAGCTCCAGCAACATCTTTGAACATTACAGTTACAATTATTGAGAAATGTTAAGCATATAAACAGGGAAAGGAGAAAGATATTCACTGTACAACAGTTAGTGAACCAGTGGTTTGCATTTAAGCATCAGGGCACCTTTTCTGTACAAATGAATGTTAGCTGAATATGACTACTGCACTATGGTTATCATCTGTATAAATAACAGACCCTTGTAGACTACCTGTGAGCTTGGGCAGCTGCCAACATTACTGATTACTTACATGCAGTACTAAAACCAATATGTTGTGAAACAATTTGCTTACAAGTTTATTGACTAATCAAGACAGATAGACAGACAGACAAACTTAATGTTTTCATTGAGGTACCAAGGATTCCCTGAAGTTAAGAACTAAACATGCAAGAACACTGGCAGACAGAAACTGAAAAAATGTGTAGCCCCACCCCAAGACAGTTTACTATGCAGCAGAGAATTGCCTTGCCTGCTAATAGCACTTGAACCAGCATTATGGGCACAGAAGTTAAATGAAACAGCAAAACTGTTTCCTAATATTTTTTGCAAACTAAATCTTCGAGTAATATTAGCACTACAATGGTAAACTTGATGCTAATACCAAATATTTTTCCGCAGTTAGCTAGCACAATCCACTTATTTTCTTTGGAGTCCTTCCACTTACTTCTACAACCCTGTCAATCTGAGAACTGAGAGGTGAAGTGGCTGTGAGAAATCCATGCAGCAGGTGTACAAAGCTGAGTCTTAGGTCCAAGAACCCCACATAATGAAGACTGTTCTTTACACTGTAGATTAATGCAGTCTGACAACTGCAGCAAAGTAGAAAGGCAATGCACTTGCTTCACCCTTGGAACCTATCAAGCATACCTTAATACAGCTGTGACTCAAGTTTCAAACTTCACCTGCACCTTGCATTCCATTGTTATGTAAATCCTTCTTTTTCTGTGTAATGTTGTTTTTTTGGGAAGAAAAAAGCAACTAAATAACAAAATGCTGTTTCATGTCTGCATTTTTACCAGGAAAAAAGATGCAACACAAATCTGTAAAACATTCAACAATCAGACTGCAAAATATTTTACATTTTATCTCAGGATACAAAGCAGCAATTGGATAAGGTGTGTAAAAGTCTAATAGTCTAAAACTGGCTCTAAGAGAAAGGATTACAAATTATAACAGACTCATTTTCAGTTTCTTAACTTAAATGTACAAGCTTGCTTCTAAAACTGCACATCCAATGAAGTGTGCTTGAACAAAAGTACTATCTGAGCAAAATATTAGAAAAAATGTGATGCAACAAACAAATGTATAAGAAGTATTGATTACTAGGTGTATTATATATGTTTTTTAATGTTTGAAGCAGAGGATACAGGCCACTGTTCTTATGCTGCTGTAGCAGTATACTCTAGAAAATTAAGCTTATTCAAGGATATAAGATATGCAAGCAACTGCTACACATTTTTTACCTGGAAGTTCCCCACCCTTCTCCCAAGTCTCTCGGTATGTATAGGGTTGCCTGAAAAGTTTTAGGGCCAATGCTGTTTACAGCACAATTTTCCCATAGCAAACAGCAGGGCAACTTAAAGGACCATAGGCAGATTGCCCATTCTCTTTGCATTTTGACAATTATTTTACCAGCCCTCCCAAATGTTATCCTCAGAGGTATGGATCTGTCCTACATATAACATTTCAGTTGGCCTTGATATAAGGCTATACACCTGTGTCCAGTGGGGTTTAATCTTCATTTCCTTTACAAGACTATTTTTTGCACTTTAATTATAACTACCATTCACTTCCATGCAAGCAATAATGCCTGACAGGGTGTGCATTAATGTATTAACGCCCGCCTAGGGGTGTTATGAGGCCAAACATTAACACATACCCTGGAGGGCATTATTGCACTTAGACAATGGGCTCACTATACCCTGGAGGGCATTATTGCACTTAGACAATTGGCTCACTGTAAAATTGTTGTGTTTTACTTGCATATTTATTTTTTAAGTACTATATTATTTTTTTATATATATTTTTAATGTAAAATAGTTCCTCCACCTACTGTTTCAAACTTGCTAGCAGTATATGTTAATGGTGTTGTAGGAACAATTTTACATCAAATTTATATAAAAATAATATAGTGCTTAAACAAATAAGCAAGTGAAACAACAATTTTACATACAGCCTATTCTGTCTCCCATACACACATACACAGTCTCTTCTGCTTTCACACACATACATATACACACAGAGTCTCCTCTGCTTTCATACACGCATTCACTCATACAAGATCTGTCTCACCCTCTTTCTCAATCTCTCACAGTCTCCAGCTGCTTTCATACACACATTCAGTCTCACTCTCTCTCGATCCCTCTCACAGGCAGTCTCCACTGTTTACATACATGCATTCACTCACGCATTAGTCTCGCTTTCTCTCTCACTCTCTCCAGCCATCTCTCTCTCTCTCTCTCTCTTTCTCTCTCACTCACACACAGACATAAACACACAAACACATACGCACCTTTTAGTCTTCTTTTTTATATTTTACACTCACTAAACAGCAAAAATGCTGTGCAGCAAGCATAAAATAATGGCGGCCATTCCATTCCCTCAGTCCAAGCTGCATGGCGGCTTGATAAACAGCCGTGAAGCTGCAGACTCGTTCTTCTCAGCAGGCATTACTTGTACATTAATACCCTGATGGGCAACACTCGTTCTCCAATCAGGGTATTGATGTACAGTTTGTCTATTGTCTAATATGCAACAAATAAGTAAATAAATGAATTACATTTTGTGTCAGTGGCACAACAGAGAGCACACTTGTCTTTGTTCTATTTCCACACTTTTTAACTTCTCCATATCTTTTGGGTTTCTAATACAATTGCCGGAATGGATCCCATTCCTAAGTCAAAGTATGATTAAAGCTCATGAAATTAGTATTATTTCAATCTTTTATGTCAGCCAAAAGTGCTCTTCACAGAATCTGCAATGTGCCCAGTAATGACTCCTTCCGCAGTTCATATGGGGTTACATGGATTGGTAACATATCTAAGTACGATTGTAGATTCTTTTTTATAAGACCTGTTGCTCCTACTGCTATTAGAACTGTCAGGATATCTTTCTTCCACATTGCTCTCGTTTCTGTCTGCAGATCCTAGTATTTTATGACTTTGTGTCTCTCTGTATGCAACACACTGTAGTCACTGGATGTGGCAATTCCAGTGAGCAATGCTACTTTTGTCTTCTTTTCATAGATGACTATGAATGGTTTTCTAACATCTATGTTTTGAATTGTTGGTAATGGGTGATCCCATGTATTATTACCTCCTTCCCTCCCTTCTGTACGGTGCCCTGCTACTAACTAACCTATTCTCTTCCATCACTTCCAAACTTGAAAAATGTTATAACAAAATTTCTAAATTTGCCACCAAAGCCAAACATTCCACTCATCACTGTGTTACCCTCCGATCCCTCAACTAGTAAGAATCCACAAATTACCTGTGCTTCCTCCAGCTCACTACAACACATAGACTAATATTTAATCCAACCAAATGCCCTGCTCTAACATCCTTCCCCCCATACATCCCAAATAGAACTCTCAGATCTGAACACCAAAAGTTAATTACTGTCCTCAAACCTAAATGTCCTGCTGGACAACTTCTCCTCTCCCTCTCCTTAGGTAAGAAATTAAACTCTCTCCCTTCCACACTAAGGGCAATGTCAAATACAAATAACTTCAAAACACAGCTTTGCACCTACTTCTCATCCAGATGGGAATGTAACTGCATTCTCCCTACCTAGAACTCTTTAACAAAAGCCCCTGGGAGGGTATCCTCCTGAGTTCCTAAGCACCTTATAGCTGGCTATAACCTTCTATAGCTAATTCCCATACAATCTCTCCCATTCTGTAAATATTGTAAATAGCTTTTGACTTTTGAATTTAACTGTGTGAATTTGTTAAAATGTATCTGCATGATATTTTTCCACTATGGGCAATATTGCTCATGCGTTGTATTATTTGATATGTATTTGTACTTTTATTTTTTATTTTTATTTGACTGCTATCTTTACTGTAATCTGTTTCATGTAGCTTTTCTCCCCGGGCCTCCACTAAAAATGGGCTCTCTGGGTCCAGTGGACTTCCCCGGTAATCAAACTGGAAATAAATAAATAAATAAATCATAAACCATCATTTTCTATGATGCTTTGTGGCTCATGTTTCCAGTGTTTTTCAGCCACTTCAATACTATAATGTCCGCACAATCCCCAGTGCAACAGTCTTGCCACATTACTATGCCTTTCAGTATACAGTCCTTCTGCCACTAGTATGTAACAACCAGCAATGAGGTATGAGACTGTTTCCAATTTGGTTTTACACAACCTGCATTTGTCTGTTTCTCCCACATGTTCAATAGACTTTGTAAACCAGCATGTACATAGTCCACTGTCTTGGACCACCAATATTAACCTTTCATCTCTTGGTTTGAATTCACCTCTCCTTAACCATTACTGCATTCGGTCCTGATCAATATAAGGTTCTTCCACAATTGTTCTATACTTGCAACTACATTTATGCATTTTCTACATTTCTTTCCTTCTCATCTGGACCTTCACTTTATATTCTTTCTTTTGTTTTTGGCACATTCACTTGCTGCCTGATTTTTATCTACTTCAGGTTTGATTTCCATTCCTGCTTGACTCTGATATGCTTCTACTAGATTAAGAAGATAAGTCATCTTAGATTTATTCTCCTCATGTTTCAAAACATTCACTATGTTTGGGTCTTGTGAGGTCAGCAGATATGTGTGCAGTCCCACAATTGAAGATCTATACATGTAATCAGTTTCAATTAGGCCCATCCCTCCTTCAGAATGGGGAATATATAATCTTGGTATGGACTGATTTTTATAAATCATTTGGTGAGCATGAAACATCCTTTTTTTTCCCTATCTAATCTATCCAACATGTTCTGGGGCAAGTCATTCACTCCAAAACTGTAAATTAGGCCAAGAAGAGCAAATTGGGTTATAGCTTGGATTTTGTTCTGAGATGTCAATTCTGTTTTCAGGATTAATTTAAGTCCTCTAAAGTATTCCTTACTTACTAAGTTTTATTTGCATTTGTTCAAATTTTATTGTTGATCCTTCATCAATTCCCAAATATTTATACACTCCCTCTAGCTCAAGTTCTTTTATATCACATTCTTGTCCCAAACTGATATTTTTTGGTGCTGTAGTTTTCCTGCTTTAAAGGATGCTTTTCCATATTTATCAAGACCAAATGATATTCTTATATCATCTGAAAAAGTTTTGACAACCTGCAGTTGTGCTTTCAGTGCCTCATCTGATGAGCTATATAGTTTAAAATCATGGACTGAAAGAAGATGAGAAGTCTTTACACTTTGTTGTTTCTAGGAGCCAAATTATAGCCATGGCCTAAGCTGTTAAGTAAACAGCTTAATGTGTTAAGGGCAAGGCAGAATAGCAACGGTGACAGAACGTCACCCTGGAATATCCTCCTTTGAATTTTTATCCACGGGATAATAATTTATACTTTATCATGGCTTAACTGCAAAGTGGTCTGCCACTGTTTCATGGTCACTGTAATGCAGTTGATTAGTGTAGGGTGTATCTTATACATTTTAAGCACTCTTTTATCCATGAATGTGGGATACTATCAAATTCTTTTTTGTATTCAATCCATGCCACACTTAGATTCTTCCCCTTTTTACAGTTCTTCACTATGACTTTATTTAACAACAAATGATCCTTTGTTTCATATGACTTTTTTATTCCCCTTTTGTTCTATTGCCACAATTGAGTTTTCTTCTAAATGACTATAAATGACTATGAACTCTGTCGGCTTAAATTCCCATGTATAGATTATACGTCATCAGAGGGCAAGTTATTGGTCTATAATTTTTAGGGTAGCTTGCAGGTTCTGTCTTAAGCAGGAGCATTGCTTTTCATGTTGTTCTTACTCATGCCTAAATCTTTGTGCAAATATGTTAATACTTTTAACCAGAAGTTAGGTACTGCATCTGGACCTGGGGTGTTCCAGTTAGAGGTTTTTCTTAACTTTGTTTCAATCTCTCTGGCTGT
This sequence comes from Protopterus annectens, assembly GCF_019279795.1. Taxonomy (NCBI): domain Eukaryota; kingdom Metazoa; phylum Chordata; order Ceratodontiformes; family Protopteridae; genus Protopterus; species Protopterus annectens. Next base: position 1,536,294,224 of record NC_056729.1, read on the forward strand.
TACTTCATTCCATCTCATATCCTGTACATTTAAACTTCTTATTCTTTCTTTTACTTCTTCTTTCCATTTAGCATCTTTGTTATGTTCCACAAGTTCCTGTATGACAGCCTAAATGTTCTCCAAAATATGCAAAGACCTCATATTCTCACTGTCATGTCTCTCCATTGTTGTTCTCTTAATTGTTCATTTCCAAACTTTATTCCTAAGATTTCTATCTCTTCTTCATTAAATTCAATGTCTTGTATTTCTCCCAAAAACCTAGTCCTTTACTTTTTTCTTTATTAAGAGTCAATCCTAGCATCTTCAGTTCTTTATTGAGCATTTATATGGCTCTTCTCATCCAGTCTGTATTCTGAACTGCTAACACTAAATCATCTGCATATGTAAACAAAACTAGAATGATAATTCTTTTTAATGTCTGGTATTTACCTTTTTCCAATATGGAATTAATCTCAGTGACAACTGCATTTGTAATTAATGCAAATAAGATGCTGCTGGTCAGATATCCTTGCTACGTTCTGTCCACGCAGCCCAGGTCATCCCTAAAATATACCACAATGGATCAATTAATTTAGTCAGTTGACAAATAAATGCATTAAAATGAATTAAAATCTACATAGGTTCATAGGTTGGTACTAGGCTATCGGCCCTAGGGCCTATAGAAGCCTAGCCATAACAATTCCCTGGCTATTTCTTCCCACACTATTTACTTCCCTGGAGCCCTGTCTAGCAGGGCAACTGACATGATCCCGGGGTGAATTTCCTTTCTCCCATCTAATCATCGAGGTTCCTTTTGAAGAGGGCCAAAGAGGCATTCTGCTTGACATGTATGGGCAGTCTATTCCAGAGTCTGGGGAGTCTCTGGGTCAAGAACCTATCCCTCCAGCATGTTTTGTTTATTGTGATGACAACGTCTAGATCCCTGGAGTGTGTGGCTCTGAGAGATTGGGATTTCTTTAAGTGTAGCATGTCCAACAGCTTTGGGTTTGACATGGCCTTGTATGTTAAGCAGAGATCGCCTCTGAGTAGACGATATGCGACAGAGTATAGCTGGAGTTTTTTAAGGCAGTCAGCGTAGGGCATCTGCTTTAGGCCTGTGATTCTTTTAGTGAGGTATTTTTGCGGCCTTTCCAATTGTTGCAGATGTCTTGAGAGGTCCTTACCAAAAGGGGCATTGTATTCTATAATGGGTCTAATGATGGATGAGTACAGTGGGACAATGACCTCCTTTTGCCTGGATGAAAAGTCCTTAGTGATGAGGTGTGCCACACAGAAGGATTTCCTGACTGCTGTGGTGATGTGGTTATTGAAGGTGAGACCACTGTCCATCTGTGTCCCCAAGTCTCTTATCACACTTTCAGTGTTTAGTGTACTGCCACCTATGTGATAATTCACGGGTACATGTTTTTTCCCAAAGGAGATAACTATACATTTCTTGGCATTATGCTTGAGCACATGTCTCTGGCACCAAGCATCTGTTTCTGTAAGGCCCTTTTGTAGAGTATCCACATAATTTGGGGATCCAATAATGGCTCCCAGTTTGCAGTCATCTGCGAATTTTGTTAGCCAGAGTCCCTTAGTGTTGGCCTGTACTTCAGAGAAGTAGATGCCAAACAAGAGCAGTCCCAGGACTGAACCCTGAGGTACTCCATTTGTCACTTGCCTGGAGATGGATTTGGAGTTGGCTACTTTTACAGTGTGGGTTCTGTCAGTCAATCCACTGAGTGACGTAGGGATTAATGCCCAGCTTAGTAAGTCTATCTATGATTCCAGAGTGGAGGATGGTGTCGAAGGCCTTGGCGAGGTCCAGATAGGCTGTGTGGACTGCCTTACCCTCGTCCATGGCTCTGGAGACTGATTCGAACAAGTCAATCAGATTCAGGAGACAAGATCGGCCCTTCATGAGCTCAAACTGGGTGGGGTCCAGTGTTTGAAGGTTGCCAATGTCTTTGTTTATAAGTTCCATGACAATACATTTCATGGCCTTGCAGATCAGGCTCGTCAGACTGATGGGGAGGTAGTTCCTGGGATCCAAGGTGGATCCCCCCCTTGTGTAGTGGGATAACTGTAGCTGTGCGCCACTCAGTGGGCACGAAGCCTGAGGTGAGGCTATGATTAAACATGACACTTAGGTGATGTGCCAGTTCATTTTGTAGTTCATGAAATACACAGCCAGGGATGTCATCTGGTCCCATGGATGCTGTATTCTTAGCTTTGGAGACTGCATTTTTTACCTGTGTGGCCATTATTACTAGAATTTGGTAATCTTCCGGTATTGAGATGGGCCCTTTAGGGGGTGAGAGTGGGGTGAAGTTGGCACTGAATTGATCTGCCAGGATATTGGCAATATCCTTGGGATCAGTATATGTAATGCCATTCTGTTGTAGCTCAGAGCAGATCTGAGCATTGCCATTTAGATTCTTCACATAGTTATAGAATGCCTTGCGGTTGTCTTTGGAATATTTGGCAATTTTATTTTCATAACTAGGTTTGGAGGATTTTATGAGGGATCTCAGCTTCTTACTGAGGCTGATAAGGGAGTTTTTTGCATCCTGGGATTTTCCTCTTTTCTGCAACAGTTTCTTCCTTTTGTTGTAAAGTTTGTTTATGGCAGGGGACTACCAGATTGGCTTCCTTTTTCTGGCGGTGAGCATCTTGGTTCTACTTGGGATGGCATGATTCATGCATGAGTGGATGTGCTCATACAGTGCCTTAGTTTAGGATTCAGCAGTCGAACTTTCAGTTCCCGTCTGTATGGGTGCCATGAAGTTTGTCACTTATAGGTTCATAGGTTCATAGGTAGGTACTAGGCTATCTGCCCAAAGGCATTTATAAGCCTAGCCGGAATGTGCTGGCTTTCGCCACCCTCTTAGATTAGTTCCCTGTGCCTCTGTCCAGCAGAGCCATTGAAGTTATCCCTGGGGTAAACTTTCTGTTTTCCATCCACTCATCAAGGTTCCTCTTGAAGAGGGTTAGCGAGGAACTCTGCCTAATGTAGATTGCAATCTTGTTTCAGAGCATGGGAAGTCTCTGGGACAGGAATCTATCCCTCCAGCATATCCTATTTATTGTTGTGGTGCGGTTTAGATCCCTGGAGTGGGTGGCTACTGGGGATATGGTTTTCTTTAGGTGGAGCATGTCCATCAATTCTGTGTTGGACATGGCCCTGTATGTCAGGCAGAGATCACCTCTGAGTAGGCGGTATGCAACCGAGTACAGCTGGAGTTTCTTCAGTCGAGCTGCATAGGGCATTTGTTTGAGGCCAGTGATCCTCTTGGTGAGGTACTTCTGTGGTCTTTCCAGTTGTTGCAGGTGTCTTGTAAGGTACATCCCAAATGGGGCATTGTACTCTATGATGGGTCTGATTATTGACGCGCAGAGGGGCCAAATGACCTCTTTTGATCTGGATGCAAACCCTTTTGTGATTAATTAGGTGGGCCACACAAAAGGATTTTCTAACCACTTTGGCAATGTGATTATCAAAGGAGAGGTTACTATCTACTTGGGTCCCCAGATCCCTTATTACGTTTTCCGTATTTAGGGGGCTACCACCTATGAGGTAGTCTGTGGGTAATTTGTTTTTTCCAAAGGAGATGACTATGCACTTTTTGGCATTAAGCTCGAGGCCATGGTTTTGACACCAGGTATCTGTCTCAGTGAGACCCTTTTGGAGGATGTCTGTGTCAGCCAGAGAGTCAATTATAGCCCCTAGTTTGCAGTCATCTGCGAACTTAGTCAGCCATAGTCCTCCTGTGCTTGCCTGTACCTCTGAGAAGTATATGCCAAACAGGAGGGGTCCTAGGACTGAGCCCTGGGGAATACCACTTGTAACCAGTTTAGAGTCAGACCTAGCAACTGCAACTCTTACCATGTGGGTTCTATCCGTGAGCCAGTTTTCAACCCATCTCATGACGTAGGGGTTTATATTCAGGCTGGTGAGCTTGTCTATAATACCTGAGTGGGGAATAGTGTCGAAAGCCTTTGCGGGGTCTAGGTAGGCTGTGTGGACCACCTTTCCCTCGTCTATAGCCTTGGTAACTGTCTCAAAGAATCCATCAGGTTTAGGAGGCATGATCTGCCCATAACAAAGCCAAACTGGGTAGGGTCCAGTGTTTGGAGGTTTCCAGTGTCTCTGTTAATGGGATCCATGATGATGCACTCCATAGCTTTGCAGACCAAGCTAGTCAGGCTTATAGGGCAATAATTCCCGGGGTCCATTGTGGCTCCACCTTTGTGGAGTGGAATAACCGTTGCTGTGCGCCACTCTGTGGGCACGTAGCCTGTGGAGAGGTTGAGTTTAAACAGTTTATTTAGGTGAGGGGTTAGTTCATCTTTGAGCTCGTGTAGGACGCAGCCTGGGAAACCATCCGTCCCACTGATGCTGTGTTTTTGGCTTTGGAGAGGGCTGTTTTAACCTGAGTGTCTGTGATTTCAGGGGCACTACATTCTCTGGTATAGTTATGAGCCCTTTTGGGGGTGACAGTGGGGTGAAGTGTGTACTGAACCCGTCTGCCAGGATGTTATCTATATCGGTCGGTTCAGTGTATTTTGTGCCATTCTGCACTAACTCTGAGCAGATCTGAGAATTGCCACTTAGATTCTTGACATAGCTAAAGAATGCCTTGTGGTTATCTTTGGAGGCCATGGCAATTTTTCTTTCGAAGCTAGCCTTGGACAATTTTATGAGGGAACGTAGTTTCTTGCTGATACTGATCAGGGATGTCTTCTCTACTTGGGATTTTACTGTTTTCTGTACTAGTTTCCTCCTTCTATTGTATTGCTTGTTTATGGTAGGGGTCCACTAGACTGGTTTCCTTTTCTTGGAGGAGTGAGTCTTGGTTTTGTTTGGGATAGCATGATTCATGCATTCTTGTAGGTGCCCATAGAGTGCATTAGTAAAGGATTTTGCAGCTTGGACAGCGTTATCCTTTAGCATGGGGGCTTTGAAACTTCCCACCTTGGTCATAAGTAATGTGAAGTTTGCTTTTGAAAAGTTTTTCACGGTGGTTTCTTTGACTGAGGGTGGTAGTAGAATGTGGATATCCAGAGTTATTAGTTTATAGTCAGATCTAACCACCGAAGGGTTGACCTCCAGTGTGGAACACCGGTCGCCCATATTGGTGATGACCAGGTCCAATATGTCACCTCTAGTGGGGGTGTTGACCAATTGATCCAGGGCATTTGAGTTTATAAATTCTAGGAAATATTGGGCAAGAGAGTTTGTACTTGAGTAGTTCTCCCAGTTAATGTTTGGGTAATTGAAATCACCCAATATCAGGGTGTTTGGTAGGACCTTTATGTTTCCCAGTGTTTCCAGGAATGCGGAGTGGGAGTCCAAGGACATGGTGGGTGATCTGCAGCAAGCTATAATTTGAATAGCAGTTTTGCTCATTGTTAGTTGCACGTGGATGACCTCTGAAGCATCGTGCTGTGCCACTAACCTAGAGGTGTGGGTAGCCTTGATGACTATGGATACTCCCCTGCCTTTTGTATTTCGGTCCAGATTTTGTGGCCAAAATGTATGGTATGAGTTGCAGCCTGGTAGTGCTGGGGTGCTCTCTGGAGCCTTAAACCAGGTTTCTGTTACTGCACATATATCAATTTTCTCCATACTGAGGAGTGCCTTGAGTGCATGCATTTTGAGGTTTAGACTTCTGGCATTGAGTAGCATTACCCTCAGTTTTTTGTTACTTGTGCTATTTACGGCAGTGGGTTTGTCTTTTGAGCCTTGCCTAAAAAAGGCCCTATGGGGGTGGCAAGAGCCTTGGCCAGTATTCGAAAGCCTAAGGGTGACAGGTGCAAGCAGTCACTAGCAAAGCAGCGTGGCTTGTCGAGCATGTCATTCCAGGCTGACAGACACTGGGATCCCCTTTGAATGACAGCAGAAGCTTAGCCAGTTGTTGAAATTGATAATTCTTTCTCTATACCGTGGTATTATTCTTGGTGAGGGCAGGATGGTACTTAGGGTCAGGGTCATACCGGCCTGGGCTACGTGATCAGAGAGCTCCTCCATTTCTCTTTTCATGTAGTCCAGGGAGGTACGGCTCAGGTCATTCACACCAATATGGACAATGACAGAGTCATATTTGTACGTGTTCTGGAGTGACCTAAGTTCTTGTGTTATGTGGCAGATCCTGGCACCCGACAGGCAGCTAACAGTATCCTTCTCCTTGTTCAGCTTAGTGAGTGGAACATCAGTGTACCTGACTATAACGTCACCTATTGCTAGTGTGTTTGGTATGTTATTTTGCCTTAAGGGCTGTGATTGTGTGGCACACTGGTTTTGTGAAGTATGTGTTTCATGGTTTGTGTTGGGGGGGGTGGAGGTTGCTTGGATGTCTGCTTTGGAGGTCTCTGTTGCTTTTGAAGAATTTTATTTAGTGCCTCTGGGTATGTTTTTGTGTATTTATGTGTGTTCTTTGCTGGTGCTGGTTTCATAGGTCTATGTGAGATTGGTGGTGTGATGCAAGTAATTCCCTTCTCCTCTTGACTGCCTGGTCCAGTCTTGGGTTGAGGGAGCTTAGCCTCCAGTCTGGCTGTATAACTGCATCTCTCGCATGTATTAGTGTTTGGTGGAAGGAGGAGAGGGTTGTCTGTGTACATGAGGCAATTGTAACATTGCCTCAAAATTCCCATATTCACCAGTTGGACTGGAGAGTACACCTGAAATTGCCCTTTGGACATGCTTGGATAGGTACAGTGAACTGTTTTACTGATTGGCTGATAAGGTCGAATAGAGAGTCTTGTCCTTCTCTACAGTACAGGGGGATCTAGTGATAAGGTTTAATAGTGCTTACTATGAGTTTTGAGCAAGTGCCGGGATGAGAAGTGAATGGTTTGAGTGCTTAAGTTAAAGTTTGTCTAGTTCCAAGGGAAAAATTAAAGAGTAGACTTTATGGAGCCGGGAATAGTTATACCCTAGCTAACTGGCGCTGCCTGGTGCGGAAAACTGCGCAAATGCAGCTTTTATAGCAGGGAAATGAAAGAGATAGAAATTAGCCCAAAATGGCCAATTAACTACTAATTTCTGGGCTGAAACCACTCCTCCAGGGACAGATAGGCTGCTCAAAGCTCCTTCTCTCACAGTGAACAGAGAAACTTCCTTCTATCAAAGTAAGGTATGGGCAAACACACAAACTTGTAACACAGCCCTGAATTCAACACTAACCTGAAAACTGGACTATACTAGCTTAGAAAGGCAGGAATACAAGTATATTTTTTTTGTTGATTTTTTCAGAAAATAAAGCAGATACAATAAAAAAAAAAACACTTTTCAAAAAAATACTCTGACTTGAGTAGCATGAAGTTGGCTTTGGAGAAGTTTTTTATGGAGGTTTCCTTAATGGGGGGTGGGGGTGGGATGTGGATGTTAAGGGTGATTAGCTTATGGTCAGACCTGACCAATGAGGGGGTAACCATAGGTATGAAGCATCGATTTCCCATGTTGGTAATGACCAGGTCTAGGATATTGGAGCCCCTGGTGGGATTATGGATTAGTTGATCCAGGGCATTGGAATTTATGAATTCCAAGAACCGCTCGGCAAAAGTGTTGGTACATGAGTAGTTTTCCCAGTTAATGGCAGGGTAGTTGAAATTACCCAGTATTAGTGTGTTTGGTTGTATCTTAATATTTTCCAGTATGTCTATATACCCTTTCCAACATTATGTGAAAATTATCTGTTATTCAACATAACTTTATCTTAAAAGTAGCAGAGTACAGACAAAACTAGGGAATCCTGCAGTGTTCACATGTACACAGTGCAAAAGTGAAAATTGTAATGTCTGCTGACAGAACATACATGAAAATGAGGTTTAGCTCATAACATTCATCCTTTTCTTTAGTATTACCCTCTAGTAATGATGACATACACAGTTGGTTGTATTTCTTCACTGTACTTCTAGAATGTATTCAACTTAATCATAAAAGATGACTGTCTGATTTGTAGTCCTGGAAAAAGGGAAGAGTGAGGATAAAAGTGTTAAGAAAGTGAGTGACCTGGAAGAGATAATATGGCTTTTCAGAAAATAAAAAAAAAATCAGCTGTATTCAGGTTCTTTGGCTTATTATTTTAAAGAATGTTTTATTGTACGGTACTACCTCTATCAAGTTTTCTTAAGCTGCAATTCATTCCACAATAAGCATAAATTTATGCAAATAAAATAAGTGAAACAATTCTATTCTTATGTTGCAGTATTATTAACATGAGGGAGAGTGCCAAAGCTCATGAAGAAGAAAGGGATGGGGGAAGGTGCAGAGACACCGAAAAGCCATGGAGAATGGCTCTAGCAAAGCCATCTCCAGATTTGGAGATGCCATCCAGTTTATAATGTTTAGTGAAGGTATGAACAAAAGACCAAGTAGCTGCTTTCACGTTAGAGTTAGTATCCAAACCTTTGAAAAAATGAACCTGAAGAAGCTACAGTTCTAGAATAGTGAGCCTCAACAGGAGTAGAAAGTCTCTTACAATATAAAACACAACAAAAGGAAATAGCCTTAGAAATCCAAGTGGAAATTATCTGCTTGAAAACAGGCATTCCCAGAACCCTGGGTTGAAAATAAACAAACAGCTGACCAGATTTCTTGATAGCCTTAGTTTTACTCAATTAAACTCTGAGTTGTCTATGCACATCCAAGGTGTGTAAAACTATCTTACTAGATGATTACTGAGAAGGGAACAAGTGGGCAAATGACTAAATTGGTTAATGAGAACTCATTCACAGCCTTGGGTGTAAAAGAAGTTAATAGACAAAGATAACATATCCTTTTGAAAACCAGGAAGGAGGGAGAAGCTAAAAAGGCTTGAAGTTCGGACATCCTCCTGGCTGAAGCGATGGCTAGAAATAGCATAGTCTAATTTGCAAGAAAGACACCAAATAGAAAACCTCTTCCATTTGGATAAGTAGGATTTCCTAGTAGTAGGTTTTCTGTCCTCTTGCAGATCCCTAAGCACGTCCTCTGAAAAAAAGTGTGAAAGGAATCAAAAGCCTGCCACCCACGTGACAGCTGTAGAGTTGACAGGTGTGGGTATATGAAATATCCCTTGTTTTGTGTGAGAAGATCATCCTTGTGAGGTAACTTTGCTAAATGCAGAAGAAGATGGAACCAATGCTGTTTTTGACCAAAATGGAGTCACCAGCAAGATTTCTAGTTTGTCCTGCTGAATCTTCAACATAAATTTCTGAATGAGAGGAAAGGGGAGATGCATAGAGAAACATCCCCTTCCAAGAGATTGATAAGGCATCCACCTTCCATACCAGAGGACCTGGAACTCTGGCACAAAACTGTGGAAATTGCCTGTTCAAAGGGGAGGCAAAGAGATCTACTTGAGAAATACCCCACAGGTGGAGAATGTGCAGAAACACATCCCTGTTAAGCATGCACTCATGGGATTGAGTCAGGAGGATGCAGAGGAAGTCCTGGGTTCAGGGAAATCTGCTGAATCCACCTAAGAAGTTCCCTCTTCAGACATGGAAGAAGAGGGACGACAAAGTTCAGTGGGTGTGCATCTTGGCTCCAAACTGACTTGAGGTACCACTGAAATTTTCTCATGTGAAGTTTGGCTAGAGGTAACCTAGGGATGGTGGGTGTCATAAACCCTAGAAGGCAGAGAAACTCCCTGACTGTTAGAGATGGAAGAGGGAGAAGGTCTTGGAAGAAATTGGTTAGAGACAGAACTTTCTGAGGAGGAGTGAAGCCAACATGCAATCTGTCTGGATTCTGCACTCCAAGAAGACATGGTCCTGTGAAAGGGTTAGGAAAGATTTTTGGAAGTTTACCCAGTCTTTGCAGAAGGAAAATAGTGAAAAGCAGATTCGCTTATAATGTCTCTGGAAGGAGTGCCTAAATCAGAAAATCATCCAGATATGGAAAGATCTGTATACAACGGAGTCTACAATAAGCAATCACAGGAAGCAAACATTTTGTAAATACCCTTGGTGCCATAGATAGACCAAAGGGCAAAGCAGAGAACTGAAAATGTGATGAAGCAACAGGAAAAATGCAAGTTTCCTGAAAAGGGGATACATGGGAATGTGAAGGTGGGCATCCTTGATGTCCCAGGAGACTCTAAAAACATGTGAAAGGATGAGGGTGAAACAACGTATGCAGAGAAATCATGCAGAAGATTGGGACATTTAGGAAGGTGTTGAAGTGTGAAAGATCCGGAATGGGTCTCCAAGGGCCATCTTTTCTGGAGTAAAAACCTCTTACTCTTTAGGGTAGTGGAACGTCTTGAATAGTTCCCTGGTATTTCAATACCTGGAGCACCTCTGGAAAGAATTGCAGCTGCTCTTGAGATAGTTGAGGAATGTCCATGAAAGATGGAAGAGTTTTCCACACCATGAAATACTCTTTGTGGATAATGGAAAGGACCCATAAGTCTTGATGTATATGCTTGCAGACTGGAAGGGACATGGAAAGCAGCAGAGAGGAAACTGGCTGGTAAAAGGTTGGTAGTCACAGACTACCTGGCTTGTCACAAAAAAGCTGTTTTGAGGCCGGAGCAGGTTGAGAGGGTTTTGAAGCAGTAGGTTTCTTTGCACCCCTCTTACTTCTGGATGGAGGAATGCAAGCTTGTTTCCTAACAGAAGGAGTTTTAGCTGGATAATTCCTTTGGAATTTAGTAACCAGAGACAAAAACATGTGTTTTAGGTCCTGTAATTCTTTACCCTTCTCCTGCAATGACTTGAACAAGTCTGCTGCTGCAGCCCCCAAAAAAGTCTTATTATCTAAAAGAGTATCCAGTCATTTAGCCTTAAAGTCATCTGGAAGTGGTTGAAGCCTCAACTAGGAGTATCTCCTCAAAACAGAGCCAGATGCAGCCACTCTAGCAGATGCTCCAGCTGCATCATTGCTGTATTTAAAAGAGTGCCACCTGGGAAGAAGCCCCCTGAACTGATGTAAGCTGTCAAAGTCCAAATCTGGAAGGTCAGAGAGAAGCTGAGTAGCCTGTGAAAGGAGAGCCTAAGCATACCTGGTCATATGGGTCTGGTAACTGATAGCACGGAAAACTAGGGTGGCCAAAGTATAAACACTTTTTCCCAACCTTTCCATGGTGTTACTCTCTTTTTGTGAAGGGGAAGAGAAGTGGATGGCAATAGCCTAAAAGACAGTTACTGGATCCACTGATGGAGATTTGTATAGAAATGTATAGAACTCTGGAACTTTATACTACCTATCTGGCCTTTTAGGGGCAGGGGTTGAGAGTCCGGAGTCTTTGATGCAGATGAGAAGGCATCAAGAAAAGCTAGTAAAACTGGAGGCATAGCAGAAGGAGAGAGAGAATCCATTTGAAGCAAATCATACTACCTTTTCTGCACCTCAGAAACCTGAGAGCAGTCCCACTTAAAATACTCCCTTATCCTGGAAATAGTCTCACCAAAGGTGATATCTTCACCAGGAGACTCTGTGCCATTAGACTCTTCCTCAAGGGAGGTATACTCCAAGAGGGAAGTAATCTGAGAAGAATAGGCCAAGGAATCCTCCTCTTCAAATGAATCCTGTACTCTGATCCTTTTCTGTGGTGAAGACGTTAATGAAGGGCTAGGAAGAGAAATCTATGAGGAAGGTATAACATCCACAAAGACATTGAACAAACTTTGTGAAAAAGCTTGCCAATCAGCAGGTGGCTCCTGAGGAGAAAAAATATGGTTGGTTCCATGGGTCTATATCACATAGTCGAACTGTCATAAGTGCGACTACATAAATGTTGAACCCGGAAGTTCGAAATGCAATAACTTCAAAGACTCAGAACAGCGATTTTTTTCTCAGGGAAATAAATCGCTGTTCCAGTACAAAACCAAAAAACACACGTACACTTCAGACTGTTCCTAATGTGGGGGTCTTCGCCCCCCACACCTCTCACACCCCCCTACTTAAATATACCAACTCCAACATAGCACCACAGTGGAGGAAATAGCAAAGCCATGGAAACAGCCCACCAAATTTTTTCCCTGGGAAACAATTCCGTGTTCCGCGGCTTTGCTATTTTGACATTTCAAACTTCCCAGTTCAATGTTTCAGCGTTCAGACAATTGTGCATTTGAACTACTAATATAGACCCATTTTCAACTTATTTTTCAGAGGAGCATTGGTCCTATGAAAGGTAGAAGGACCAGATGTAGGTCTACATTCAATGACAGTCATATGAACTTCCTCCCTTACTAAAATTTGCGGAATACATCGAGAGCCTTCTGAAACTATAAGCCTTGGTTCCCCCTGTCCATCCAAAGTGGATGTCTGCAAGGCCTCCCAAGACATGCAGGTGGCAGGATCCTTTGCAGCCTCCAATGCTGTACCCACCTTAAAATCCGCACCTAAATCTGGACCGTTCTCCTGGTCTTCATTGGCCTCAAAAGAGACATCTGGAAGGGGATGCACAGCTGAAGCTTCAGTCCTAAGTTTACTAGCCTTCTTCATAACATGCTCAGCAGAAGGTGCTGACTTACCCTCCATAACATTGTGCTAAAACCTTCTCGATCTCTGATTTTCAAGATAAATATTCAGAGAGGAAAGATGGCTACATAGGGTCTTAGGAACGAAAGCTTTAAAGATAGGGCAGGACTTATGGTCATGGTTGGGCCCTAAACAGAAGACGTGACTGTCTTTATGCAGAATTAGTCTTCCACACTGGCATTTGCCCTTTTTGCTTTTGGATGACATATAAACCTTAAAGCAAAAGGCAGTAGCAAAAAATAAAAGAAAACCCCAATGGGACACATCTGAATCTCTTGCAACCAGCAAACAACTCAGGCTAGGAGATCAACAATTGTAGATAATGTTTGGACTGGCAGCAGAGAAGTTCTGAAAATGATACATGCGGGTGTCACTTTTATGGTCTATGCTGACTGCTGGCCTATGTGTGACATCCCACATACCCTGCAGTAGTTAAAGTCTTTTGTATACTGGCCGAACATTGGGACCACCTTTGGCAGTGAATCCTTCATGTTAAGAATACTGCAACATAAGAATAGAAGGACATCACAGTTGTTTATGCAGAATTGTTCACAGATATTCTATAAATCATTTTAATAAATGCACTGAGACACCTTTGTCTACCAGAAATAAGCTTAGAACAAACTAAAAAACAAGCCACCCTGATGGAATCCAAACATCAATAGTCTGTACAACATAAAGAATAAAGTTGTAGCAGATGTTAGGAAATACAACATCCATCAGGATAAAAACTCTCTCCTCAATCTAAACAAACAACTCAGAGGGCAAATCAGGTCTACCAAAGCCAGTGTTGAGGTAGAAATAGCCTCACAAGCCAAGGTCAACCACAAGGCTTTCTTTTGCTATGTCCATAACCTCAAAGGCTGTATACAACAATGTGTAGAGCTAATTGTGTATGAAACCAACTACCTAGAGCCAGGAGATACAGTAAATGTCCTGGACAATAAATTTTGCTCCAGTTTTACCACCCTGTCCCTCCCCGGTCAACCCTCAAAAAAAAACTATCAAAAATAACCCACCAACCATCACTAGGGAACAGATCCTAAATGCACTCTGCACGATCAAGAATTCTGCTCTGATGGACCTAATAATATGCCAGGATATCTCCTAAATAGCATGAAACATGACCTATCAGGACAATTGGAGTCAACATTTAACCATAGCCTCCAGTTAGACTTCATGCAACATGAATGGAAAACTGCAAAACACATCCCTCTGCATACGGGTGGCCTTTCTACAGACCCTGGAAACTACAGAACCATTAGTCTGATTAGTCTAATATGCAAAGACATGGAAGCAATTATCATGGAAATGATTAATATTGACACTGGAAACCTCCAGACACTGAATCCCTCAGACACTGGATCCAACCTGGTTTGGTTTTGTCAAGGGAAGATCATTCCTACTCAGTCTGGAAGAATTCTTACATAAGATTGCCAAGGCAATGGAAAAGGTCAAAATGTTGAATATTGCCCACCTTGACCTGGCCAAAACATTTCACACAATTCCCCACTAGAGTATCGTAAACAGACTCATAAAATTAGGCACAGACCCCTCTGTTATACCCTGGATTGCCATCTGCCACTAAGATAGGACCCAGGAAGTTAGGATAGGGGTGTCCACCTCCACAAATATGCCAGACACAAGTGGAGTCTCAGAGGGCTTACTGCTGAGTTCTCTTCTTTTTGGAATCTACTTCTCATTAGTCAAGGTCATCTTCAAGGGCTTTTGGCTGACCAAGTTTACAGATGATGTATTCCAGTCACGGAATTCCCCCAAGACACTAATATCCTCCAAGAACGGCTTATAAAGACAAATAAATGGTGCCATAAAAATGATTTAAAGCTTAATTACAATAAAAGCATAATAGTACCCTATGAGATATTGGCTACCCCAAGAAACTACCTCAAAAGTAGACCAATTTATTCAGGGATTTGGGAGCATGAGTAGGCAATAATCTGGCTTTTGACCAACGTGTCTAAGTTAGAAAGGAAATCATTCTATGTTGTTCAATGTATAAGCAATGGTATGGCATCTAGTTGCAATAATGTCATTGTTCCACTGTACTTATCCCTCATCAGACCCATGACTCAGTACAGTACCCCCTTCTGTATGTTCCTGATCAAGCACATGCAACAACAGGAATGTCCACAGAGGTTAATCAAGAAAAGAATATGTGGAGTTAACAGCATCTTATGCAGACTGCCTCAAAGCCCTATCTCTATACTCTGTTTCTTACATATTGTTGAGGGGAGATCTATGTCTGGCATACAAGGCATCCCAGGATCCCACTCTTTTGGTCGTCTTGCATATCCACAAAACAAATAGCATTAGAGCTACCCAATCTAGGGACTTAAGCCTTATTTGTAACATAAAGAGGACATGTTGGAGGGACAGATATGTCTCTCAGAGAATACCCCTTCTCTGAAACAAGCTTCCCCATTTATGTGAAGCAGAGTTCTTCCCTGACCATTTTCAAGCATAACCTGGCCCAGTGGATGGGAAATCAGCAATTTACCCCAGTCTGTCACCTATGCAATAATAGATAGTAGCAACCTATAAATGTTAAACATACCCCTAAAAGTAACCTCTAGAGCACCAAACTCATTGGATACAGTTGGGATGTATGGCTAGGCTTATAAAGGCCCTTGTGGTTGTTAGCCTAGTATATACCTATGAACCTATCAGCCTATGAACTGAAGACAATGCAGTGAGTTGTACATTGTCTGGCTCACTGATAGCACTGGATACCTTTTGCATCACATAAAACTATTGCTGACTGCAGCTCAAGCGAGAGCCGAGAAGACATGAAGAATGTGATAATGAAGAAGAACTGAGGAGAGGTAAGGATCAGTTCTGTAGTACACCTATGGTCTTTCTGCTGCAGACACACAGAACCACAACAGGAGTTGCTAAAATGGGACAGTGATTCTAGATTCATAGATACTTACCATGCTTACAGCTCTAGATATCATTAATGAATCTAGTCCGGTGCCCTAAAAAGTACAGTTGTGTACACTTACCATAAATGTAGATGTTCGAGTGTATTCACTGTTGCAGTCATCACATTTGGGTTATCTGCTTGCAGTAGCCCTCAAGTCAGCCTGATTAACAAAGTCTTGGGTCCTGCATCGGTTGCTGTTCCTTCTTCTGTGACATCATGTTGTCAGGGGTATAAAACATGCAGCCGATGCCATTACATCAGTTTTTCTTGCCCCAGATGTCAGGAGCCCCTCTAAAGGGAAGAAATTAAATCTATAAATATACAAGGTTATACCTCCAACAAAAAAGCAAATACAACATAAAGCTTTTCAGCATAGTAAAGGAGAGTAGAGGTATAGCCAAAAGAAGTAAGGAGGCAGGAGGGAGGGTAACCAAGACTGCAACAGTGAATACACTCAGACATCTACATTTATGGTAAGTGTACACAAAGTAGTTTTGTACCTACCATAAATGTAGATGTTCGAGTGTTCACAATGCTGCAGTCATTACACTTGGGTTATCCTGCCGTCAGGTGGTCCCGCAGTCGGCCAGAGTTCCAAAGTCTTGGTCCAGTGTCGGTTGCTGTCGCTTCTTCCCTGACGTCAGTGCATCAGGGGTATATAAGATGCATCCGATGCCATTTTCTTCAGTTTTTCTTGCCCCAGATGTCAGGTGCCCCCAAGTAGGTAGGCAATACATATTGCTAATAAAAAATATACATATAAAATAAAAACAATACCTTCAGATACAAGCAAATACACCACAAAGGTTGTATAGAATAGAAAGGTATAGATAAGTCCAGCTAGTTCAGAGGGGATGGAGGGAGGGTAACCTGGACTGCAGCAGTGTGAACACTTGAACATCTACATTTATGTTAGGTACAAAACTGTACTATGTTCATCGTGTTACACTGCTGCAGTCATTACACTTGGGTAGAATCCCAAAGCTAAGGTTGGGTGGCTGGTCTATAAAGAGTTAGGTTTGGCTATGAGGCCATGCAGAACTGCAATGGCAAAGCCTGCTCAGGATTTAGAGTAAAGAGGCAAGTGGTAATGCTTGGTAAAGGTGTGCACTGAACTCCAAGTTGAAGCCTCCAAAATTTCCTTGGTGGGTACTCCTCTGAGAAAGGCTGTTGAAGTGGCTGTTGCCCTCGTGGAATGTGGCCTAATGTTATTAGGGACTGATTTTCCATGCTGTGTGTAGCAGTAACAAATACAGTGTCCTATCCATTTGGATATAGTCTGCTTTGAGATAGCCTTGCCCTGTGATCCTGCAGCATATGCTACAAACAGTTGCTCAGTTTTCCTGAAAGCTTTTGTTTTGTCCAAGTAGAAGCGTAGCTGCCTGTGTATGTCCAAAGAGTGCAGAAGTTTCTCCCCTTTATTCTGGGATTTGAATAAAAAGTTGGCAAATGGATGGTTTGGTTAAGAGCCACACTAGATATCACCTTTGGCATAAAGGTAGGGTTTGTCCTTAAAGAAACCCTGTCCTGATGAAAAATTATAAAAGGTTCTACTGCCATTAATGCCTGTAGCTCTGAGACTTTTCGTGCTGAAGTTACTGCCAGGAGCAGAGCTGTTTTCCATGATAAGAATTTTAGATCGGCTGTATTGGCTGGCTCAAAAGGTGGCAGGGTCAGTTTTTCCAAAACTAAATTGAGGTCCTGAGTTGGTGTTGGTGCTCTCCGGGGCGGTCTTATGTTTTTCGCCCCTCTGAGGTACTGCTTTAGCAAGGAATGAGAGAATAAAGAAGGATCCATGTTATAATGTGCTGAAATGGCAGAGGCATGGATCTTAATTTATGAGAAGGATAGGCCTTTGTCCAGCATCTCAGTTAAGTATTGTAAAATCTGAGGAATGTTTGGGACAAGGGGGTCAAGGCTTTGAGCCTGGTACCAGGTGCAGAATCTCTTCCATTTTTCTGAGTAAGCTTTCCTGGTGCTAGGCCTCCTGACCTCCAAAATGACATCCATTACAGCTTTAGAGAGAGGTGTTGCCGGTTTGACTAATGAAGCTGCCATGCAGCCAGGTTTAGGGTTTTGAGCTGACCGTGCAGGATGTGATTGTTTTGTTGAGTCAGAAGGTGTGGAATTTGAGGTAAAATCCATGGTGGGCCTTGAGCTAAGTTCTTTAAGATTGGGTACCAGTGCTGGTGTGGCCAGTCTGGAGCAATCAGGATCATCTGTGGTTTTTCTTGTCTGGCTTTTAGGAGTACCTTTGCAAGGAGAGGCAGTGGTGGGAAGGCATAAACTTTTAGGCTTTTCCAGCTGAACTAGAGAGCATCCACTTTCCATGCTTGTGTGTGATAAGACCTTGTGCAGAATTTTTGTAGTTGGCAATTCAGTGGGGAGGCAAAAAGATCTATGTCTGGGCATCCCCATTTTTGCGTTACTATGCTGAAGATTTGTGGATTCAATTTCCATTCGTGAGGGTCCATGGTATTTCTGCTTAGATCGTCTGCTGGAGTATTTTTCTTTCCTGGCAGGAATTGTGCTTGCAGATGAACTTGATACGTTAGAGCTGTGTTCCACAAGGTCATGGCTTGCCTGCATAGGGGATAAGAATGAGTTCCCCTTTGCTTGTCTATGTACCACATTACTGTGGTGTTTTTTGTCTTTAATAATAAAGGGCATTTTGAACAGCCAACATCTCTTTTTGATTGATGTGAAGATGCATCTGGTCTGTGGTCCACTTGCCCTGAATGCATTTTCCTGCCATGTGTGCTCCCCAGGCGTAATCCAAAGCATCTGTTGTTATAGTCTGCCTGGCTGTGGGTAGAGTAAAAGGCTGACCCTTGTTTAGGTGACATGCCTGTGCCCACCATTGAAACTCCTGTTGTAGGCAGGGAATCATTGGTATTACTGCTTCTAAACTGTGAGAGTGTTGAGTCCAAACACTTTTTAGGCATCATTGTAATTTCCTCATATGCAGTCTGGCATATGGTATTAATAGTATGCAGGATGCCATGAATCCCAGGGCCTGCAGAATTTTTCTTGCAGGGAGATGGAACTTTTTTGCCAGTAATTCAAAATATTGAGTTAATTGAATTTGTTTGTCTGGTGTGAGACAAGCCATTTGGGCCGTTGTATTTAAGCTGGCACCCAGGAATATAATCTGTTGTGAGGGCACTAGTTTTGACTTCTTTTCATTTACTGTGTACCCTAGAGAAATTAGCAACCTTTTTACAAATGCCAGATGCTGTAGAAGAATGTCCTTTGTCTCTGCTTGAATGAGGCAGTCATCCAGGTATGGATATATTTGAATTCCTTTTTGTCTGCAAAATGCAATTACTGGTGCCAGGCACTTTGTAAAGACCCTGGGCGCAGTAGATAAGCCAAAGGGCAGTGCAGAGAATTGGTAGTGCATTGTACCAGCTTTGAATCTGAGGTATCTTCTGCAATTTTGTCTGACAGGGACATGCAGGTATGCCTCTTTGAGGTCCAGAGTAACAAGTCAAGCCTTCTTGCCCAGCATGGGTAGAAGCTGCTGTAATGTCAACATTTTGAATTTAGGAATATCCAGATAAGTATTTAGAATTGAAAGGTCTAGTATGGGCCTCCAGGCCTTGTCCTTTCTGGGGACCAGGAAGAGTCTTGAGTAAAATCCTTGTCATTGTTCCTGTTGTGGTACTTTTTGAATAGCTCTCATGTCCATGAGGGCTGAAATTGGTTTTTGTGCCTCTGCCCATTGATTCTGTGGCAGGTCTGGCATTCCTTTTAGCCTTGGTAAAGTATGAAAGTAGAACCTGTAACCTTGAGGCACAATATTCAGAACCCATTTGTCTTGGGTGATTGCCAGTTTTGAGAAAAAAAGTGCTAGTTTTCCCCCCTAAGGGGGCTGCCAAAAGGGAAGTGATTGGCATCCGAAGGGGGAAGTCATTGGGACTGTTTCCTGTAAGGTTGAGACTTGTCCTCACCTCCTTTTGGGGTTGAGGTGCCCCACTGCCATTGTCTGTTAGAGCCTTGGGGTTGAGATCTGCCTCTTGGGCGTCTGTATCTGCCTCTCTGTGGCCTGTCTGACACTGGAAAGGACCAATTCTTTGTTGGTCAATTTCTGCTAAATCGAGGTGGCTACACCTGTAAGAAATCCTTGACTGTTTGCATAGATTTAGCTTTATCCTCCATTTTCTTTAACACCTCTTCTGCCTTAACACCAAACAAGGTATCATGCTGTAAAGGAGCATCCAATAATTTTGCCTTAACATGATCATGATGAGGAGAAGAGGAGTGCGAAGGCATGCCCGAAGGCAGGAAGAGAGGAGGAAGGTTAGGAGTGTAGCAGTGAGAGTAGGAACTTTGAATGTTGGCAGTATGACTGGTATAGGAAGAGAGCTAGCTGATATGATGGAGAGAAGGAAGGTTGATATATTGTGCGTGCAAGAGACCAGATGGAAGGGAAGTAAGGCCAGGTGTATAGGAAACGGTTTCAAATTGTTCTATCATGGTGTGGATGGCAGGAGAAATGGGGTAGGGGTTATACTAAAGGAACAATATGCCAAGAGTGTTTTAGACATGAAGAGAGTGTCTGACAGAGTGATGTTTATGAAGCTCGAAATTGATGGTGTAATGATGAATGTTGTTAGTGCATATGCTCCACAAGTTGGGTGTGCGATGGATGAGAAAGAGAAATTTTGGAGTGAGTTGGATGAAGTTGTGGTGAGTGTACCCAAGGGTGAGAGACTAGTGATTGGAGCAGACTTTAATGGGCATGTTGGTGAAGTGAACAGAGGGGATGAGGAAGTGATGGGTAGGTATGGTGTTAAGGAGAGGAATGCAGAAGGTTAGATGATTGTGGATTTTGTGAAAAGGATGGACATGGCTGTGGTGAATATGTATTTTAAGAAGAGGGAGGAGCATAGGGTGGAGGAAGATGCACACAGGTGGATTATATTCTATGTAGAAGGGCCAGCCTGAAGGAGATTGGAGACTGTAAAGTGGTGGCAGGGGAAAGTGTAGTTAAGCAGCATAGAATGGTGGTCTGTAGGATGACGTTGGTGATCAAGAAGAGGAGGAGGAGTGTGAAAGCAGTGCCAAGGATTAAATGGTGGAAGTTAAAAAATGGTGATTGTGAAGTGGAGTTTAGGGAAGAGTTAAGACAGGCACTGGGAGGCAGTGGAGAGTTACCGAATAGCTGGGTAACTGCAGCAGAACTAGTAAGGGTGACTGCTAGAAAGGTGCTTGGTGTGACATCTGGAAAGAGGAAGGAGGACAAGGAGACCTGGTGGTGGAATGAGGAAGTACAGGAGAGTATACAGAGGAAGAGGCTGCCGAAGAAGAAGTGGGATTGTCAAAGAGATGAAGAAAGTAGACATGAGTATAAGGAGATGAGGCGCATGGCAAAGAGAGAGGTGGTGAAAACTAAGGATAAGGCGTATGGAGAGTTGTATGAGAGATTGGACACTAAAGAGGGAGAAAAGGACCTGTACCGATTGGCTAGACAGAGGGACAGAGCTGGGAAAGATGTGCAGCAAGTAAGGGTGATAAAGGATAGTGAGGGAAAGGTACTCACAAGAGAGGAGAGTGTGTTGAGTAGATGGAAAAAGAGTATTTTGAGAGGCTGATGAATGAAGAGAATGAGAGAGAGAAGGTTGGATGATGTGGGGATAGTGAATCAGGAAGTGAAACAGATTAGCAAGGAGGAAGTAAGGACAGCTATGAAGAGGATGAAGAATGGAAAGGCTGTTGGCTCAGATGACATACCAATGGAAGCATGGAGGTGCTTAGGAGAAATGGCAGTGGAATTTTTAACTAGATTGTTTAAAGAAATTTTGGAAAGTCAGAGGATGCCAGAGGAGTGGAAAAAAAGTGTTTTGGTACCTACTCTTTAAGAATAAGGGTGATGTGCAGAGCTGCAGTAACTACAGAGGAATAAAATTGATCAGTCACAGCTTGAAGTTATGGCAAAGAGTAGTAGAAGCTAGATTAAGAAGGGAGGTGATGATTAGTGATCAGCAGTATGGTTTCATGCCAGGAAAGAGCACTACAGATGCAATGTTTGCTCTGAGAGTGTTATTGGAGAAATGCAGAGAAGGTCAGAAGGAGTTGCATTGTGTCTTTGTAGACTTGGAGAAAGCGTATGACAGGGTGCCTAGAGAAGAGTTGTGGTATTGTATGAGGAAGTCGGGAGTGGCAGAGAAGTATGTAAGAGTGGTACAGGATATGTACGAGGGTAGTGTGACAGTGGTGAGGACTGCAGTGGGAGTGACAGATCCGTTTAAGGTGAAGGTGGGATTACATCAAGGATCAGCTCTGAGTCCTTTCTTATTTGCAGTGGTGATGGACAGGTTGACAGATGAGATCAGACAGGAAGCCCCGTGGACTATGAAGTTTGCAGATGACATTGTGATCTGTAGTAAGAGTAGGAATCAGGTTGAGGAGACTCTGGAGAGGTGGAGATATGCTATAGAGAGCAGAGGAATGAAGGTCAGCAGGGCTAAGACAGAATATATGTGTGTAAATGAGAGGGAGGGCAGAGGAATGGTGAGGATGCAGGGAGTAGAGTTGGTAAAGGTGGACAAGTTTTAGTACTTGGGATCAACAGTTCAGAGTAATGGTGAATGTGGAAGAGAGGTGAAGAAGAGAGTACAGGCAGGGTGGAATGGGTGGAAAAGAGTGTCAGGAGTGATTTGTGACAGATGGGTACCAGTAAGAGTGAAAGGGAAGGTCTGCAAGAGGGTAGTGAGACCAGCTATGTTATATGGGTTGGAGACAGTAGCATTGACAAAAAGGCAGGAGTCAGAGCTGGATGTGACAGAGTTAAAAATGTTAAGATTTGCACTCAGTGTGACTAGGATGGATAGGATTAGGAATCAGTATATTAGAGGGTCAGCTCATGTTGGACAGTTTGGAGACAAAGCAAGAGAGATGAGATTGCGCTGGTTTGGACATGTGCTGAGGAGGGATTATGGATATATTGGGAAAAAGATGCTAAGGATGGAGCTGCCAGGTAAGAGGAAAAGAAGAAGGCCTAAGATAAGGTTTATGGACGTGGTGAGAGAGGACATGCAGGCGGTTGGTGTGACAGAGCAAGATGCAGAAGATAGGAAGAAATGGAAAGAGATGATCCACTGTGGCGACCCCTAACTGGAAAAGCCCAAAGATGATGATGATGATGATGATGATGATGATCAGGTAAACTCTGTTCTTTTAACCAAGAATGTCTTCGAATCACAGAACCTGTAACTGCGGCCCTACAAGAGGCCTCTAAAGAATCAAAACCACATTGCAGAGTATGTTTTCCCACCTGTTCAACTGCATGCAATAAATCCTGCATTTCTTTACAGTCAGGAGTTTCTGAGCTTGCAAGCATTTTCTGTTTTAACTGAGCCATTAAATATTGTTGGTACTTAAGCATGTGAAACTGGCAATTTAAAGCCCTTACTGCTAAAGCTGCAGAAGTGTAAACTTTCTTCCCCCATCTATCCAAAGCTCTAGAATCTCTGTCCAAGGGTACTGGATTTTTTGCAATGGAAGCCTTTAACCCCTTTTGGACCCAGGGAAATGGTTTCTGGATCAGCAGAAGGGTTTTTATAAAGAAACTTGTGAGAGTCAGGGACTCTATAATACCTATCTGGCTTGGTTGGTGCAGGGGGCAAAGAATCAGGAGATAAGCTGGATTCAGAGAACACATCATCCACAATATCTAGCACAGGCAGAATAGCCAGGGGCCTGTGCTGAGGCAATAAAAGGAAATCCCTGAGCCTTTTCTTGGATTCTGAATAATCCTGACTTTCCCAATAAAAATGTTCCCTCATGGTATGTAAAGTTTCCCCAAAATAATAATCCTCAGGAGGAGAGGCTGAAGGGATAGATTCTTCAGCATCAGAGTCCTCATAGGGGGGTAGAGAGTATCCTTGGTCTGAAGAGGAATCAGAGGAAATGGAAACCTGATCAGAGGAATCATAGTCTGTATCCTGCCTAGGCCTTTTCTCAGGAGGGGGATGGGAACCCCTGATTAGAGTAATGAGGTCTTCGGCAATTTTAAGCATCTGTTTCTTAGGCATGGAGGACTGTCCAGGAGAATGCTGTACTTGCTTCTTTGTCTTTAATGGTACTTTTGTCTTGGCTGTTGCTTTAATGGTAAGTTGTGAAGGTCTGAATACACCCTCAGAAGCCGATGCCTGCTCAGCGGCTCCAGACCCATCTGAGGGATTAGTTTCCGTAGACCCAATACCTTGAGTTTCCAGAGGCCTAGTTGTCTCCACGTGGGAGTCGGAGGCGGCCTGTGGCTCTGAGGTAGCGGGTGTCAAGGGCTGCAAAAGCGCCTCACTGAGAACCGGCGAACTGGCGACTGGCCTAGAAGAGGTTTCGTCGTCGGTTTTGGACCTCGGATGCCTGTCTTTATCCTTGTCTTTGCGTTTTTTCAGAATTGCTGTCGTCGGTTGATTCGACAGCATAGTATAATTGAACCTTCGGCCAAAGTAGTGCAAAGCAAAATCAAAACGTTTTTTTATAGTGCATTTGTTAAATCTAGCACAAAACCGACAACTAGTAACGTCGTGATCAGGGCCTAGGCATGGAATACAGTAAGAGTGGAAGTCCTTATGAGGTATTTGCTTCCCACAAGAAATACAATTATTAACTTTTTCTGACATCGGTCTGAGGCAAGAAAAAAGTTTCCCCAATGGGGTACTTAGCTTTATTGAAGACTTTGGATCTGAAATTCGACTTCGAAAATCTCAGGAGTCGGCTGACCGGCACTTGCGAACTGCTTCTGCTTTGGGCACCATGCGGCAAGAAAGACTGAAGAAAATGGCATTGGATGCATCTTATATACCCCTGACACACTGATGTCAGGGAAGAAGTGACAGCAACTGACGCCGGACCAAGACTTTGGAACTCTGGCCAACTGCGGGACCGCCTGATGGCAGGATAACCCAAGTGTAATGACTGCAGCAGTGTAACACGATGAACATCTATACTATGTTCTTCGTGTTTCACTGTTGCAATCATCGCATTTGGGTAGATTCCCAAAGCTAAGAAAGGGAGGAGGAATTTAGATAGCATTAGGACCAGCAATAAGGCCCTGCAAGACTGCAGTGGCAAATCCAGCTCTGGATTTAGAGAAAATTGGCAGATGGTAATGCTTGGTGAAAGTATGTACAGAACTCCAGGTAGCAGGTTCTAGGATGTCCCTGGTAGGGATGCCTCTGAGAAAGGCTATAGAGGTAGATGCAGCGCTAGATGAGTGGGGCCTGA
The DNA here is from genome assembly GCF_019279795.1 of Protopterus annectens. Taxonomy (NCBI): domain Eukaryota; kingdom Metazoa; phylum Chordata; order Ceratodontiformes; family Protopteridae; genus Protopterus; species Protopterus annectens. The sequence continues at coordinate 1,536,318,856 of NC_056729.1, forward strand.
TCCCCTGTGGGGTAGGTTTTTCATGGTGCTTGTAACAGAAATAAATGCAATGGCCTATCCATTTGGAAATGGTTTGCCTTGAAATAGCCTTCCCCTCTGCCCCTGGAGCAAATGCCACCAGCAATTGTTCAGATTTCCTTTGATGTTTAGTCCTGTCCATGTAGAATCTAAGTTGTCTGTGCACATCTAATGAGTGCAGTATCCATTCCCCTTTGTTCTGTGGATTAGGAAAGAAGGTTGGCAAATGAATGGACTGATTGAGGGCCACACTGGATACCACCTTGGGCATGAAGGATGGATTGGTTCTGAGGGACACCCTGTCCGCATGAAAGATGATGAAAGGCTCCACTGCCATAACGGCCTGTAATTCAGATACCCTTCTTGCTGAAGTGATTGCTAAAAGAAAAGCTGTTTTCCAAGAAAGGAATTTTAAGTCTGCAGTAGCAGCTGGCTTGAAAGGAGGTAGAGTGAGTTTTTCCAATACAAAGTTAAGGTCCCAGGCTGCAGTTGGAGCTCTCCTGGGTGGTCGTAAATTTTTGAACCCTCTGAGGAACTGCTTGAGCAGTGGATGAGAGAAGAGGAGAAGTTCTGTGTTATAATGAGCTGAAATGGCTGAGGCGGGAATTTTGATGGATGAAAAGGACAGGCCCTTGTGAAGTATCTCAGTTAAGTATTGTAAAATCTGAGGTAAATTGGGCACTGCTGTGCTCATCCCCTGAGATTGGTTCCAGGCACAGAATCTTTTCCATTTTTCAGTATAATATTTTCTAGTACTAGGCCTCCTTGCCTCTAAAATGATATCCATCACTGGTTTACTGAGGGATGGTAAAGGAGAGATTAGGTAATTAGCCAGGCTGCTAGGTTCAGTGTTTGAAGCTGAGGGTGCAGAATCTGGCTCTCCTGCAGAGACAATAGGGTAGGAGTCTGAGGCTGGTGCCATGGGGCCAACAGTGACACACTGCACAAGAGGGGGTACCAGTGTTGGTGTTGCCTGTCTGGTGCAATCAAAATTGGTTTGTCTTGTTGGATCTTTAGTATTAATTTGGAGAGCAGAGGCAGAGGAAGAAAGGCATAAACTGATCATTTTTTCCAGCTGAAGGACAGAGCATCCACTTTTCAAGCTTGTTTGTGGGGAGTCCTTGTGCAAATTTTGTCCAATTAATAGTTCTGGGGGGAGGCAAACAGGTCTATATCTGGGCTCCCCCATTTGCTTGTCAACATGTTGAAAATCCTTGGTTCCAGTTTCCACTTGTGTGGGTCCATGAGGTTTCTGCTTAGTTTGTCTGCCAGTGTATTTAGTTTCCCTGGCAAGCCTTGAGCTTGTAGATGCACTTGGTAGCTCAGGGCTGTGTTCCACAATGCCATAGCTAGTCTGCAGAGGGGGTAAGAATTTGTACCCCCCTGCTTGTTTATGTACCACATAACAGTGGTGTTGTCCATCTTTATCATTAAATGTCCTGGAAGAATGTGGTCCTTGAAGGCTGTCTGAGCTTTCTGTACAGCTAACATTTCTTTTTTATTGATATGCAGGTGCATTTGACTTGGGTTCCATTTGCCCTGAATGCACTTCCCTGCCAGGTGTGCCCCCATGCACAGTCTGATGCATCTGTTGTTAGGGTTTGGGTGGCAGAGGGTAATGTGAATGGTAGTCCCTTGTTTTGGTGGCAGGCCTCTGCCCACCAAAGGAACTCTAGGTGCAGGCAAGGTATGATAGCAATCATTGCTTCTAGATCCGGAGAATGTTGACACCATAGGCTTTTTAAATACCATTGTAGTTTCCTCATATGCAGTCTTGCATATGGAATTAGAAGAATGTAGGAGGCCATGAACCCCAAGGCTTGTAGTATTTGCCTTGCAGATAGCAGGGTTTTTGTGGCCACTTGTTTGAAGTAGGTTGTCAAATTAATTTGTTTCTCTGGCGTGAGGAAAGCCATCTGGGAAGTTGTATTCAAGCTTGCTCCCAGGAATATAATTTGTTGACAGGGTACCATGCGTGATTTCTTTTCATTTATGGTGTACCCCAGACAAGTTAGCACCCTCTTTACAACGGCCAGATGATTCAAAAGTATGTCCTGGCTTTCTGCCGGAATTAGACAATCATCCAGGTATGAGTATATTTGAATATTTATTTGCCTGCAAAATGCAATGACTGGAGCTAGGCACTTTATGAATACCCTGAGTGCAGTAGATAAACCAAAGGGCAGTGCAGAGAACTGATAGCACGTGTAGCCTGCTTTGAAGCGTAGGTATCTTCTGCAAGACAAGATTGGAATGTGCAGGTATGCTTCCTTTAAATCTAGTGTTGTCAACCAGGCATCTTTGCCTAGCATAGGGAGCAATTGGTGAAGAGTCAGCATCTTGAATTTTGGAATCACCAAAAAGGTGTTTAGAGTAGACAGGTCCATGATAGGATGCCCTGAATTGTCTTTTCTGGGTATCAGGAAAAGTCTCAAGTAGAAACCTTGTCCCTTTTCCTCTTCTGGTACCAACTGAATAGCCCCCATGCTTAAGAGAGAAAGTACTTGCTATTGGGCCTCTGCCCACTGATTTGGGGGTAGATCTGGCCACCACTTGGTGTTGGTAATATGTGGAAGTGAAATCTGTATCCCTGGGACACTATATTTAAAACCCATTTGTCCTGTGTAATGAGTTCCCAGTTTTTTGCATGAAGAGCAATCTTCCCCCCCAAAGGGGCAATCAGTTGAGAAGTGCTTGGCAGTTTTAAAAAGAAATCATTGAGACAGTTTATCATAGGGGGGAATTTTATTACTCCCAGATTTGGAAGTGGAGGCCCCCCACTGCTTAGTGCTGTGCGCACCCTGGGACTGAAGCCTGGGAGCTCTGCTGGATCTGGGTTTGGACTGAGAAGGTCTGGAAGAGGCAGGAAAGGACCAATTATTGGAAGGCCAATGCCTACTAAACCTTGGAGGTTCTACTTGTGAAAAATCTTTAACAGTCTGCATAGATTTAGCTTTTTCCTCCATCTTTTTAAGAACTTCTTTTGCCTTGTTGCCAAACAGGCGGTCCTGGTCTAAGGGAGCATCCAGTAATTTCACTTTAACATGATCTGGCAAGGATTGCTCCTTAAGCCAAGCATGCCTTCTAAGTACAGACCCAGTTACAGCAGCCCTGCAAGATGCCTCCAGTGAATCAAAACCACATTGCAAAGTATGTTTTCCAACTTGTTTAGCTGAATGCATTAAATCCTGTAAATCCTTATTTTCAGCACAATCAGGAATTAACATAATTTTCTGTTTAAGCAATCCAGTAATATGCTGCTGATACTTTAACATATTAAATTGGTAGTTTAGGGCCCTAATGGCCAAAGTTGCAGAAGTGTACACCTTCTTACCCCATCTATCCACCGCCCTGGAGTCTCTATCAGAGGGGGTAGGATTTTTGGCAGTAGTAGTTTTAATGCCCTTGGGTCCCTGTGAAATGGTCTCAGGATCCACAGTAAGATTTTTAAAAAGGAACTTGTGAGAGTCAGGGACCCTGTAATATCTATCAGGTTTTCTGGGAGCAGGAGGTAAAGAGTCAGGGGCCAAGCTCGATTCCAAAAAGGCATCATCAACAATGTCTAGTACAGGAGGTATGGCTAAAGGCCTGTGCTGGGGCAGGAGTAAGAAATCCTTAAGCCTATTTTTAGAATCAGAGAAATCCTGACTTTCCCAATGAAAATGTTCCCTGAGAGTATGCAAGGTTTCACCAAAAGAGAAATCCTCTGGGGGGGGGGGGAGCAGAGGGAATAGAGTTCTCAGCATCAGAATCCTCATAGGTAGATAAGGGTATATCCTGGTCATCAGAGGAAACAGAAAAATTAGAATCCTGGTCAGAAGTATCATAAGCAAACTCAGTCCTAGGTCCCTTAGAGTGGGAAGGCTGGCTTCCCCAGATTAAAGTAATAATGTCTACAGCTATTCTTATCATTTGTTTTTTAAGCATAGAGGCCTGACCATGCAGTCTGGGTGTCAGTTTTCTAGGCATGGTTCGAATTTTGGGCCTTGAAGAAGAAGATGGTATTGGTTTAATATGCAAGTCAGTAGGCCTGAATACACCCTCAGAAGCCGGTGCCTGCACAGTAGCTCTGGACCCATCTAAGGTAGAGACATCCCCAGGTTCCACAGTTGAAGCATCTCGCAGCATACTGGACTCCGAATGGGTCTCAGTAGAGGCCTGCGAATCTGAAGTAGCGGGTATCAGTGCTTGTGAAAGCAGCTCACTGAGTACCGGCGAACAGGTGACTGGCTTAGGAGAAGCGTCGTCGGCAGCTTTGGACCTAGGCAGCCTGTTTCTGTCTTTATCTTTGCATTTTTTCGGAATGTCGGTAGTCGGATGGCTTACCAAAGACATATCAGGATAATTGAATCAAGCACCAAAATATTTAGAAGTGAAAATATACTAAGGTACAAAACCAACAGTTAGGTACGTCGTGGTCAAGGCCTAAGCAAGAAATACAGTACGAATGAAAATCTTTATGAGGTATTTGCTTTCCACAAGTAATCAATTATTTACTTTTACTGACATCGATTTAGAGCAAGAAAAAGTTTCCCCAATGGGGTACTTAGCTTTTAGTTGAAGACTTCAGTTCTGAAACTTGAAAATGAAAATGTCAGGAGTCGGCCGAGCGGCACATGCGAACTGCTTCTGCTTCGGGCACCGCACGGCAAGAAAGACTGATGTAATGGCGTCGGCTGCATGTTTTATACCCCTGATGACTTGATGTCACAGAAGAAGGGACAACAACCAATGCAGGACCCAAGACTTTGTTAATCAAGCCGACTGAGGGCTACTGCAAGCAGATAACCCAAATGTGATGACTGCAAAAGTGAAACACGAAGAACATCACTATCTGTTAAGTGACTTGCTCAAGATCACACAGCAGGCAAATGAATGCTGAGGGAATCAAACCCTTGACTCACAGAAACAGCTGACTTACATAGCCTTAATCCTGTGTGATACCAGCCAGAACATACGTGTGAAAGATACATTGCCTCTTCAGACAAATGGAAAGAATCTTATTGTAATTTCTAAAATAACAAAAAAGCCTTTCTTAATTAATTTCAATAATCTTGGACATGGCACAGATGCATTGATACAAGAAAAAAGAAAGAAAAGGCAGGGACATCTGTATATTTTATTCATGAAATGTAACACCTAAACAGATAAGGAGAGTCGCATCATATTCATTAGCTGTGATTGCTTTACTCCTGTTATAATCCATCTGCTAAACTAATGGTGTTACGTTATCTGACTTCATCAGTAAAATTACTCAGTAATCAGAAAATGTGCACCTAGCAATGATTACATTTTATGAGGGATCATTGTGTTTGTGTAGCATTGGTACCTGTAGTTATTAAATGTCGGACTGTGACTTACGCTGATAAGCTGCAGCCCCCTGTGGACATGTAAAACAGTCATTTGGCATCGGATCCCTAGGAATTTCTCCTGTGCTGACGATGGCAGTTAACAAACATTTCATTTTCCTGCTGACACTGTGCTGAATCTTAATTTCTACTTTTATTCTCACTTTACTTTCTGATGTCATCACTGAAATGTGTCCGAGTTTCAGGAAATATTAAAAGTACCTCGTCATCATTATATGTATTCATGTGGTTTTGTACTTGGCCATTGGCAGAATACGATCATGGTAAAGGAGAGTTCAGGGAGTACAGAAGGTTCGAATTCTTCAGTGAAACAGGCATACAACATTGATGAGCCAATGACATGTGGCTAGAAGGGGTAATGTAAGGTAAGATAACGTGTAACATGAGGACGATGCTCTGTGTTTTCCTGACAGTTTAACACTGCACTGCTGACTGATAAGTGTAAAGAGACGGTCAGAAAATCAACACGTGCAGTCCCATATTTCTTCCCAATGTTTCTTCTGTTTTCACAACCTGGAAGTTATCATAAATTGGTTGCAAGAAATTCATTACAAGAAATGTAACAATGTAAGAGGTAGAAAAATACAAATACAAGCAAAGCAAAATACAGTACGACACAAATGTTGTGAAATTTGTAGTTGCCATATTCTGTTCAACCTCATACATGACAGCAGGAAACAATTAAATAAATATTATCGCCACAGACCGAGCCAGAATTTCCATTCTAATAGCCAGACAAGAGTAATATATCCTCGACAAACACTGTGTCAGAGACAAGTATGGTAAGGTGCTATTTATTTATTTAATTAGATATCCATATTACATTTTTTACAGTGGTGACCATACATAGTATTTTTAGTGACTGGCAAAAATGGAACCTCTATTTTGCATTGTATATATAGTGTAGTATAGTATAGTTACTATCAACGAAATGCATCACTCCACTTTCTATACAACACTGCAGTGTTAATATTGAAATATGACAACTATCTGGTGCAGGGATCAAATCTGGCATCTGCTGACTGCCAGGCACCAAAGCTAATTCCACAGATTGCTGAGGCACTAACATTGTTTCAGTCCTGAAGGAAAACACTATAAACAAAATATTTCTAAAATCCACACATTTGAAATAAAAAGTGTCTGAAAAGCACAGTGGATTTCTGTTCAGAAATTGATGTAAATTCAGTCAGTACACATGCCATGCACCAGTTATTTTAATTGAGCGTTCCAAGTTATCTCTTATTTAATCTGCAAATACATATTACAGGCAGATACATTCTGAACTGTTAGATCATCCGACTAGTTAAATTACTAGTATTTTGTTGAATTTCATGAGATTTTTAACCCAGCATAATAGAGAACACTCCATAGCCATAGGGGGTTTCAGAGGAAAATATTTGTCCATTCAACTCCAAGCACATCAAAAGGGAATTTAGAATAACTTATATTGCAAGCTCAGATCAAAAGCATGGAAATAGGTACCTGCTAGTGTACTATGAACAAAGAAAACATTGGTGTTCTGAAAATCCACAGTCACTCTACTCAGGAACTGTGCAGGCGACCTGAGAACTCACGTCAAAACATATTACAGGTGATCTGCCTAAGGGAATTGGAATGCTTCACAACTGTTCTATAATGTTTTGAAAGGAATCCTGAATCGAACCCCTTGCACTAAATGCGGCCTACCTTACGTTGCTATAGTCAGATGTCATGTCCTGGTGACAAACAACTGAACAAATGGCAATGAATATAGGTTGTTATATCCAACAAACATTTGTAAGTTATAGTATTTCAAAGAACATTTCAACTAGCTCCCCCCAAAATATTATATCTTTCCTGATAAATCTCCATTGTAAAGTCAGTGCGTTTTGGGAGAAGTCATTGTCACTGTCTCACTAAGTAGCCTGTGTGCCTTTGCTGCTGGAAGAGTAAAGGACAACAAGATCCAGTCTCACATTAGGTGTTTGGATTAATTTCCCAATGGGGGGGTGCTGTAATCTTGAGTGTACTGTCCTTTGGATGAAATGTTAAACTGAGGACTCTCACCTATCTAAGTTTGTACTAGCTCAGGTAGAAATTAAAGATTGTGCCACACTCACCAAAAAGAGTATTGGAATTTCCTAATATCACTGGCCAAATTTCCCTTGTCAGTGTGACTGCTACCTCAGGTGTGTCCTGATAAAAGGTCATTGATCCACTAGGACTAAGCTGGTCAAAAAGCATAAATAAAATGTGATGCATCAACTTCAGAATAAAAGTATTTGATGCAATTTGATGGAAATGTTTTCACCCTGGATTAATAATACTCACCGGTGAGAGCAGAAGCTCTAATTTGTTATAAAATTAACGGGGGGCACAAATGTGCAGAACTGTGGGTTCTTTTCCCATACTAGGTAGATACATTGCTGACACTGAAGTGCAGCAGAAGGGGGGCGTGGTACGGTACTTTTGAGTGTATCGTCCGTCAGATGAGGTGTTAAACTAAGGTCCCATCTGCTTGAGTAGTTCGTAGTGCAGGTGGATGTAAAACATCTCACAACACCAATCAAAAAGAGTAATAGAAGTTCCCGATGCCCTCACCAAATTTCCCTTAGTATTACAAACACCAACTTGAGTTTCCACCCTGAAAAGAGGCCACTTGCTTAGTGGGACTAACCTGGTCAACAAAAGAAAGATAAGTAAATAAGTAAAACCTATGGTCTTCATAACCTTTCATCATTGGTTGTCATAATCTCGCATCATTGCCTATTGTGTGTGTGGGGGGGGAGGGCATAAGGCCTGAGACTCCACTCTGGATCAGGAAGAACACCTGATTAAATCCAGAGTTAAGTGATATTCAGTAAACTGAGCCCAAAGACAAGCAGGAGCAGTATAGGGCGAGATGCATAGGAGATTAAAAGATATTGAAAAAAGTTAAGAAGAAGCCGTCCCTGCGAGACTTGTTTTCTACTAGGTATATGAATCCTAAGGTATGTGAGTATTTTCCCAGGTTTTCTCCCTTTCTCACATACTGTACATGAGTGTACGTGTTATAAACAAATATGCAGTACCAATACTCATAAACACTTAAAATAGCTACATTACTTTTTTTAATATCAATTGCAGGGTGGTACAGAGGCACAGGGAGTAGTCTTGCCACCACATAGAACGAGGTCCTCCACTTTGATTCTTGACTGGGTATCTTCACCGAGGAGTCTGCATGCCCTCCCTATGTCCACATGTGTTTTGTCTTGGTGTTACAGTTTCCTCCCATGTTCCAAAGACAATGTATGCTGACTGATAATGTTACAGATTGCCAATAGGAGTGCAGTGATTGAGTGAGAGATCATGTGAGTTTTAAAACAGATCAATGCACTCTCCAGAATGAGCTTTAAAGTCCTCTGACCACTGGCTGCCAGGATAAGATCTGGCTTCATCATGACCCTGTTAACGATAAAAAGTCACAAACACCAAAACAGTTGAAGAAGACAGAAATGCAGCCGCCTCGAACTGCTGGACCTTTTTTCTAAAAACCGCAACCACGTTCTTTAGAGTAAATACTTGAAAGCAGTTTTACCCTTCAAAATGAAGAACGCTAACACCAATGAAAAGCGTACTTTCTGACAAAATAAAAACTGTTAACGATAAAACAGGTTATCAGGAGATGGATGGATACAATCTCCCAAGCTGCTAGTAGCTGTCAAGGGAGCACTCACAAGATCCTTACAATCTCCCCAGCTGCTAGTAGCTGTCAAGGGAGAACTGCTCCAAACTGAAGTTATGAGTTCCACTGGCTACTGCCTACTGGCTGAACAGTAATAGCCATGCTATGGGATAAAAATATTCACCAACATAAGATTGCCCATGCTACGCAACAATAAGCAGAAACAGCATCTGACATTTCGGGGAGACTAAGTCACCGATATTGATTACAGAGAGCTCAACTCTATTTGCCAAAATAGACAGAAGTTAGAAGAAAACCAAATTTTTCACAGAGATGGTCACAGCAGTGTATTCAATACTGGTCAAGTACAGTTTAAAAGGCATCCGATGCCTACATTATTCCTGGATTAGTTACCACTCACTGCTCTGTGATCCCTGGCAACGCCAGTGCTGTATCTGCTACTCACCTGGAGTCATACTTCAGGGGAAGTGACTGCATGTCTACAAACTGCACAGACATTGCAAATACATTTCCTCTGGGTATGAATTTCTGTGTGAGTCATCATACATACATACATACATACTGTCATGTGCCAACAACGGACCACAAAAAGTGTTTACACACAAAGGGTTAATACTTTGCAGCATTAAAATCAGGTTTGTGTACCAAATTAATAGATTTTTTTCTTTACATACAGTAATGCTCATTTACTAAGGTTATAACCAGAATTTCCTATCAAGACAGATCTTCCAGCTGCAGACCCACAGCAGTCAGTTATATAATGTATTGTTTAATCCGCAGCACAAAACCCATCAGGGTGGAGTCTCTTACATATGCCCTTGGCACAAAGCACTGACTTTAATGAGAGCTTTGTTTCTTTCACACCTTACGATATACAAACGTATGACAGACATGGTTACTCCATGCAGATGTTCTTCTGTGCTACAAATGCCACTGACAGCTTTAGGTTCGACTCCAGGACTTACAGCAATTTAATGAGCAACATGAAGTGCATCCTTTTTGTTTGTAGACAAGTGCTTCCTGATGCTGTAGCATGTCACAATAGACTTGCAAATATAAATAATATCTTGGAACATGAACAAAGCTCTGCTGAGATAACATAAAACTCCTACCATATTAAAATGTATAGGGATAAGCTAATGTATATGCTATAACTGAAAGAAAGCTGTCTCATCATCTTTCTGTACATCTCTTCTCCTTTACATGATAAGCCAGCTATATTGGCATAATTATGTTGTGAACAACCATTCAGATACAAACAGCCTTATTATAAGTGAATTTTATCATAGAAATTATATTTAAAACATAATTCCTGTACATTATATAACTGATTGCTGCAGATCTGCAGCTGGAAGATCTGTCTCGATAGGAAATTCTGGTTATGACCTTAGTAAATGAGCATTACTGGCTGTAGAGAAAATAATCTATTAATTTGGTACACAAACCTGATTTTAATGCTGCAAAGCATTTTGTGTGTAAACAGCTTTTGTGGTCCGTTGTAGGCACATGACAGTACTATGCTACAAGCTTGTATCTATTACTGTAGTTTACCTGTCTGAGTTACACTATATTAGTAAATGTAATATCCCATGCAAATGACTGTTATGCAATGGACATTATGCCAAATTATGATTTATGTTTGCTTGGAATACAACTCGATAACATCAGCAGAAGCAGCAAATCTAATTCCTAAGGCAATTCAAGTTGACATAATTAGGCTGCTGTTGTGTTTTCTCACTGAATAGATCAAGGGAAAAAACATGGTACAACTGAATTTCCTTGTTTTTCTCACATTACAGCAGTCGTTGTATTACATCTTGGCTCCCAAAGTTGTTTCTAATCCTGCCTCACTATTTGTTGCTTAAAGTAACAATGCACTCAGACTTGTCCGACACAGAAATGGCTTGATTACTGCAATCATATTGCAATAATCGGTGTGCTTTTTTTTAATTACAGTGGTAAATCAAATATTTATTCCGCATACAGCTTCCAAGCAAATGTTTTTCTTTACAACTGGATTATGTATTAATAACTGTGACTTTCTGTCTGACTTACTCTCAGCCTACCTATAAATAAACAAAGTTTTCCATCAGACACATCATATTTAATTCTATACTTGTAACCACTATATGACATCTGTAACTGCAGCACAGAGACAACAATGAGCATCCACCTATAAAGCTGCCTTTAGTAGTTACAGTCTATAAAACTGGCCCTAACACCTCTTTCCTTTACAGTACCCTTCATGCTGAGCTGTAAATAAAACACGACTAGTTATAATTAAACAATATTTTATCTGTCAAATGTGTAAAACTTGAAGTTTACATGTGCCCTAGTTGCAGGAAGGCCTCAGTCTTTGCCACTGAGCTTAAATAATTTATCTGCAAACTTTTGTTTAAAACTTATGAGTATACTGTCCAAAGACCTTCCCAAATCACTGTGTTGTTACCCCCCAAAACCCATTGCATGTATTATTTTTGTACTGTCTCATAAACCTGCAATATAACTAGGAGATTTGACAGAGATGTTTGTTATTAGAACACCTTTGCACACTGAAAAACTGCACCAGATACTTTGTACTGTGACAAAACATCAGGACATTTCTGTAACGTTACTGTTGTGAGCAGTTTTGAGCTGTTTTGAAGCAGTTATACCTTTTGGTGCTGCAACACTTACTTCTCCTGGCTTGATCTAATTGCAACGCAGAATATAAATATAAAGGTTTTTAAGTTTTTATTACTTGTTTATTATCACACTGCTACAGTTTAAGCCCTTTCTTATTTATTTATTGAGCTACATGTGAAGTCATCAGTGCCCCCCCCCATAAATAATGGACATTACACACATTTACAGCTGTGAAGAGGTGCTAGAGAACTGTTACACATACCAGCTGTGGAACATCACAAACATATGATGTACAAGTCATATATATCATGTTTTGAATACAAAACGCTAAAACTGTAAAAAAATATTAATTAACTCACTAACTAAATAAATAAATATACAAACAAATAAATAAATAACATTGCCAGAAGTCGGGAATAATGTATTACACACTGGGACGGTTTCCAACGAGGTTAACAAAAACTAGAGCTGAATCAATATGTTTATTGGTTGATACTGAGATTTCAAAGGATGGTTTATCTGTCACTAAGTGAAAAAAGAGAAAAGAGATCACATATAATGCAGCAAACATGAGGAGAGGATAGGCAATGTAAAAAGAAAAAAGGGAAGTAGGTGATTCTGTTATGATTAGTTGAAGTATTGTTTATCAGGTAATGTTTCAGAAAGAGTTAGGCAAAAAAACGCTTTGCCAATAAATACAGACTTGAATATTTCCCTTGCAGGACCAATGCCTTGGATACAAGAAAAGAGTCCTGACACATCTAACATTACATTAAGCATATCCAGAGTTGGTATATCTCAAGGAGAAAAACAATTTCATTAATTTAGAAGGAAAAAGAAATCAAAACTTAGGGCTGAATGAACTATGAATCAATGAACCTGAACTAAGTTAATAACAGATCTACCACTGCAGAAAGGCATGGGCACTTGGAATGTCAGAAGAAGAAGAGAAGCATACTTATGTGACAGCTCCAAAGAAATTGGCGAGGATTCACCCAACTTACATGTGCTGGAGGCCATATTTACAGACATGCACACAGGGAGGAAGGCAATGCACACATTTTAAGCTTACCTGTAAAACACCAAAGCCCACTTTCTTAGAAATAAGAACAGTTAGGTTTGTAATGGTAGTACGAGTTTGCTGGACTCCAAAGATGTCAGCATTGGGGGTATTATGTGGATCATGAAAGAATTTCCTGTTTTTGTTTTCTTTTTTGTATGTTTTGACGTGTTGAGTGCACTGTATACTAGCACTAGATACACCTTATTTATAGGTTTCTGCACATCTATGAGCAGCTTTGTATGGGAGCAATAATCAGGCATGGGGCGTCTCTCTGATAAACTGTTATCATGAGAAGTTAATCCAAAAAGTTATATCAGTGCGGCACTGACATGTCAAGGTAGAATCAGGCATGGGGCATCTCTCTGATAAACTATCATGAGAAGTTAACCAAAAAGTTATATCAGTGTGGCACTGGCACGTCAAGGTAGAATCAGGCATGGGGTGTCTCTCTGATAAACTGTTATCATGAGAAGTTAATCAAAAAGTTATATCAGTGTGGCAGTGACACGTCAAGATAGAATCAGGCATGGGGCATCTCTCTGATAAACTGTTATCATGAGAAGTTAATCCAAAAAGTTATATCAGTGTGGCACTGACACGTCAACGTAGAATCAGGCATGGGGCATCCCTCTGATAAACTGTTATCATGAGAAGTTAATCCAAAAAGTTATATCAGTGTGGCACTGACACGTCAAGGTAGAATCAGGTGTGGGGTGTCTCTCTGATAAACTGTTATCATGAGAAGTTAATCCATAAAGTTACATTAGTGTGGCAGTGACACGTCAAGGTAGAATCAGGCAAGGGGCTTCTCTCTGATAAACTGTTATCATGAGAAGTTAATCCAAAAAGGTATATCAGTGTGGCAGTGACACCTCAAGGTAGAATCAGGTATGGGGCATCTCTCTGATAAACTGTTATCATGAGAAGTTAATCCAAAAAGTTATATTAGTGTGGCAGTGACACGTCAAGGTAGAATCAGGCATGGGGCTTCTCTCTGCTAAGCTGTTATCATGAGAAGTTAATCCAAAAAGGTATATCAGTGTGGCAGTGACACATCAAGGTAGAATCAGGTATGGGGAATCTCTCTGATAAACTGTTATCATGAGAAGTTAATCCAAAAAGTTATATCAGTGTGGCAGTGACACGTCAAGGTAGAACCAGGCGTGGGGCTTCTCTCTGATAAACTGTTATCATGAGAAGTTAATCCAGATCTCGGATCCAGGATCTCAAAAAATCTAGATCCGTCAGAGCCACAAGGGCGGGAGACTTAAACCTCGACACGGCTATTAATGGGACGCGCTGGAGGGATAGATTCATCACCCAAAGACTCCCTATGCTGTGGAATAAAATCCCGGTATATGTGAGGCAGAGCACCTCGCTGGCCTTGTTCAAGAGAAATCTTGACCAATGGATGGGAGATCGCAGATATACCCCAGGGATTACCTCAGTGTCACTGCTCAACAGAGGCACAGCAAAATAATGGGTATAGTTCCCCATACTAAAGGGGGGGGCGTAAGCCACAAAACTATGGGCTAGGCTTGTAAATGCCCTCGGGCAGATAGCCTAGTATGAACCTATGAACCTATGAACCTATGAACCAGAAAGTTATATCAGTGTGGCACTGACACATCAAGGTAGAATCAGGTGTGGGGCGTCACTCTGATAAACTATCTGATAAATTATCATGAGAAGTTAATCCAAAAAGTTATATCAGTGTGGCAGTGACACATCAAGGTAGAATCAGGCATGGGGCGTCTCTCTGATAAACTGTTATCATGAGAAGTTAATCCAAAAAGTTATAACAGTGTGGCACTGACACGTCAAGGTAGAATCAGGTGTGGGGCATCTCTCTGATAAACTGTTATCATGAGAAATTAATCCAAAAAGTTATATCAGTGTGGCACTGACATGTCTAGGTAGAATCAGACATGGGGCTTCTCTCTGATAAATTGTTATCAGGAGAAGTTCATCCAAAAAGTTATATCAGTGTGGCACTGACATGTCAAGGTAGAATCAGGTGTGGGGCATCTCTCTGATAAACTATCTGATAAACTATCATGAGAAGTTAATCCAAAAAGTTATATCACTGTGGCAGTGACACATCAAGGTAGAATCAGGTGTAGGGCGTCTCTCTGATAAACTGTTATCATGAGAAATTAATCCAAAAAGTTATATCAGTGTGGTACTGACACGTCAAGGTTGAATCAGGCATGGGGCTTCTCTCTGATAAACTGTTATCATGAGAAGTTAATCCAAAATGTTATTTCAGTGTGGCAGTGACACTTCAATGTAGAATCAGGCATGGGGCTTCTCTCTGATAAACTGTTATCATGAGAAGTTAATCCAAAAAGTTATATCAGTGTGGCAGTGACACATCAAGGTAGAACCAGGCATGGGGCTTCTCTCTGATAAACGGTTATCATGAGAAGTTAATCCAAAAAGTTATATCAGTGTGACAGTGACACATCAAGGTAGAATCAGGCATGGGGTTTCTCTCTGATAAATTATCATGAGAAGTTAATCCAAAGAGTTATTTCAGTGTGGCAGTGACACGTCAAGGAAGAATCAGGCATGGAGCTTCTCTCTGATAAACTATCATAAGAAGTTAATCCAAAAAGTTATATCAGTGTGGCAGTGACACGTCAAGGTAGAATGAGGAATTTGGTTTCTCTCTGATAAACTGTTATCATGAGAAGTTAATCCAAAATGTTACATTAGTGTGGCAGTGACACATCAAGGTAGAATCAGGCAAGGGGCTTCTCTCTGATAAACTGTTATAATGAGAAGTTAATCCAAAAAGGTATATCAGTGTGGCAGTGACACATCAAGGTAGAATCAGGCATGGGGCTTCTCTCTGATAAACTGTTATCATGAGAAGTTAATCCAAAAAGGTATATCAGTGTGGCACTGACACATCAATGTAGAATCAGGCATGGGGCTTCTCTCTGATAAACTGTTATCATGAGAAGTTAATCCAAAAAGGTATATCAGTGTGGCACTGACACATCAAGGTAGAATCAGGCATGGGGCTTCTCTCTGATAAACGGTTATTATGAGAAGTTAATCAAAAAAGTTATATCAGTGTGGCAGTGACACGTCAAGGCAAAATTTGGATGATGGACTTACACAAGGGCTACATATCAGGACTCATACTCACTGGCAGGGAACAGATGTGGACATTTGAACTAGACTTTGTGTACTGTTCTGGTCTTGTCTTCAGCATCACAAAATAGTTGTCCTAAAACTCTGCTAAAGAAACATTTATAGTTGTCAGGAATGGCAAAATGGCATAAAAATCATACCATAAACAAACAAAATGGCTTTGCAGAATTAAGAATTAATAATAATTTTCAGTGTGATGATGTAACACTTTCCTACACAGAATTTCTGCCTAAGAAAAAAAAAGTATATCAGTTCATTAGGTGAAAGCTTGGGTGATATACGGTCACTTCTCAGAACATGAAAATGCAATAGTAATTGGATTAAGGACATCATCCTGCATGCCACATAGTACTGTGCTTTCTAAAAGCACTGAGTCCAGTGTTTACTTATGTGAATAAAGACCTGTTCGGATATAACAGTGGCCCCAACATGCTTAATATGCAGTGAAGGATAATTTAGATAACCACATAACATAATGCATGCCGACTTACTAACTGCCGTTCAGTTGCTTGAAGTACTCCTACTCATGCTATACTCACTTCGATATCTTTGCTTGATGCATTGTTTTGAAGTGTCTGCTTGCTTGCTGCACTATGTAGCAATGCGCTTGTTATTGAATTATATGCTTTATATTGTACTCCCATATCACAGCATCTTGGAGAAAGAATGGCACTTTTTTGTATTTGATCAATTTTTCTGAAAGATGATACAACCTTGATGTGAGAATAATAAAGTAAGTTGGTGGGGGTGCGGTTTTAGGTCGCAGGCTTTTGAAATGCATGAATATAAGTTAAACTCAAGTACAGATGCAATGAACCTGAAACAGGAAATTTTACGAAAATGCTACCATGAATTTGTACTTTCAGATGGGCTTCATGCAAGAGAAATAGACCTCTTCACCAAATGCATACGAAATAGATGTAGTTTACAATTAGAAAAAAAAAAGTATGGTACTATTGCCTGTCTACAAAAAGATGGGAGTCTTGTGCTTTCTAGAAGCAGTTAGAGGAAAGAAGTCATGGAGGCTGGCATGCGTGTTACAGAGTCTGGAAGCACATACATTGTATATGTGTGTTACACAGCCTCTTGACAAATATTCTAATGTTGCAGATCAAGTTTTGCAGGACAAGAGAAACAGCATCCTAATCAAGAATCCATGCAGCAGTTCTACAGAATGAGTTTACACAGAAGCTCATGGAAGATTAAGAAAAAGCATTAGTAGCCTGATATTTCATCTTAAAAGAGAACAGCACCATTCATTTATAAGGAATTCTGAATGATATAAGTAATAACACCACAATGCTACTGGACAATTAAAAATGGCAGTCATTATGTCACCAATGAACAGTGACACCTGACATCTGATATGACTGGTCAGTAAATGGCTATTGTTTGAAGAATAAGACATTAAATTCTGGTACCAGTCCTCAAAACCATGAAATTAATACTGACAACGATTTGTAAAGGTCAGAGTTGCAAGCCCTGGCTAGAGTTCTCTCAAATGCACATTCCCTTGTATAGAGTAGAAAATACCCTAGTACCTATATTATGTTTCCTCTCAAGCTCTCATTATCAGTGAAAAAAATAATTTGGATATGTGAGAATGGTTAGCGGTCAGGATGGAGGCTGGTGCCCAAAAAGTAAAAAAATTCTTCATGGATTCTCTCTGTACCACACAGTCTGTTGACCCATTATAACAATCCACCACCCTCTAAATGGATAGGTACTTTGTGAGGTCCAGGGAATAGTTAGTACTGAGTGCCATCTGCCCCCTGCATCATTCTCCTTTCTTTTCTTCCTGTTCAGGGTGCTGTCTTCACATCTCCTGGGCATATTTTGTACTCATATTATATCCCACCCCCCCCCCTCCTTTTTGAAATTCTTCTAGCAATCTGATGCCTTTCTCTTTATATGGTCACCAGAAGTGCACACATTATGCACTGTAAAAGACACAGTACAGTAAGAATATTACCTTGTTTTTCTGGAACTTACTACCCTACAGACAATACTAGTGTTCTTCTTCCTGCTATAATATCCTACTTTGACTTGTTATGGTGATCCATTTCAGGCAAGATCAGCATCCCAAATCCTTTTCCCTCATTGTTACCATTAGTTTCCGTCCCTCCAACTGACCCTTCATAACATAAGTGATATGGCCGAAATGCAGTTCTTTGCATTTTCTGTGATAAAGCTCAGTTTCCAGATTTCTCTCCACATTCTTTTAAAGTCCTTCCTTTGATTCATCCAGCAACATTTTTTTACTTAAGAAATAAAGCAAAAAAAAAAATTATTAAATAACAACGGATAAAAAAAAAAGAAACATTACTCCAATATACAAACTAAGCACAAAGCTAACCCACAAAAATTCTGGGCTGCCAAAAATAAAATTCTCGACCTGGTAAGACTGGTACCGAATCCCAAACACTGACACATCTATAAGTAACATTGCAACACAATTCAGTGAATATTTTACCAACTCCATTCTCAAACTATCAACAAATTCTCCACCCACACCTCACCCAAACCTATCAAACTCTCCATTTGAACAAAAACTATTCTCCTTCTAACCAGTCCAGACCAGTACAATCCTCAGATACCTGTCCAACTTAAGACCCACTACCCTGGGTGCTGATAAACTCCCAGCAGAATACCTCTGAATCACAGCCAAAGCTATCTCATACCCTGTCTCTATAATCATAAACAGGTCATTCTCTGAGCAAAAAGTTTCAATCCTCTGGAAAATCTCACACATGATATCTGTTCACAAAGGGGGAAACTATACTGAGTGATCCAACTAACACCTGATAGCCATACTATCCCCGATCTCAAAAATCTTTGAGAAAAGCATACACTCCCAGTTACTGGAATACCTTCCTTCTAACATTTTCCTAACCAAAGCACAATGCTGTGTTTGACCTGGCCACAGTACCACCACTTCCCTTATCAGTTTCACCAACCACGTTAATCAACAGGGAAATGCAGGCAATCTAGTATCAACTGTCTTTTTAGATCTCTCTCAAGCATTTGATACAGTCTCCCATAAAAAAACTATTGGTTGTTCTCTCAGAACTTAAAATTAATAACTCTGTATTCCTATAGCTTAAAGACTATCTCTCTAACTGTCATCAAGCCATTAAATGGCAGGACACTCTTTCCCCTGTACTCCACGTCACTATAGGAGTGCCCCAAGGATCTATACTCGGTCCCCTACTCTTCACTATACACACAAACAACCTTCATAAAGCCACCCTTTATGCAAGCTTAGTCCAATAAATACACTGATGACTCTACCCTAATCTACTCTGTCCCTTCTTTTCAACCTCTACAGAAAATAACCCAAGAACCCTTCACAGCAGTTGAAATTTGGTTAGGAGACTCCCAATTGATACTTAACTCCAAAACAACCCAGCTTATGCTCTTTCATCCCACCAAAGATCTAGAGCCCATTCCCCCTTTCACAATTATTGCCTCTGACAACACCCATATCACACCAGTTGCACAAACCAAGCTATTAGGTGTCATCATCCACCAAAACAAAACACATAGCTCAAACCATAACAAATGTGCACAAAAACTAGGCACACTCTACAGATGTAAGCACTACCTGATCTCCTCTAGTAAAACTACCACAGCAAGCACCCACCTAGTCTCCGCCTTACTCTGTGCTTCTCCCATCCAAGTTAATTTAAATAAAGGTGAGCTAAACAAACTATCCACATGTTATCACAAGATAGTGAAATTCGCTACTGAATCCTCCTACACACCCCGCCATTGTCATGCGCTATCTTGGTTAGAATTATCTAACGTTCTTACCCTGAATCAACTCACCCTAGCCCACCAAATTCTCTATTACCCCAACAAAACCCAGCCCTAGATGGCCTTATCAACCTCTACACCAACAGCCGTCAGCTAAGGTCCATCAATAAAGGACTGATAGAAGTGTCCAAAGGTAGATACAACTCAGGTGATTCCCTTTATTCTTGTACTATTGCAAAAATGTGGAACTCCCTTCTTCTCAAAGTCAGGTTACAGAGAAACAAAGTTAACTTCAAAAATCAATTAAAATCCTATCTCTCTAAGCCTTGGATTTGTACATGCTCTGACCCGGGCTAACTCCTTTAAGTACACTCTATCTCCATATCTTATCTATATATTTGCTATAAAGCCTTGCCAGAACTTATCACCCATATAAACCCTTGTAACACAAGATATACTAATGTCCATGGAATTTATGTATTGAGTTTTTCAGTTTAACATTGCTGTTTGTTTAACAAAGTTATTAATATTCCTATCTCTTAACTGTACTATTAATGCTCAGGTGGACAGTAGTCTCTCCTTTGATAATCACATCACCACAGTAGTCAGGAAATCCTTCTATGTGGCACACCTCATCACAAAAGGTTTCTCATCCAGGAAAAAAAGAGGTCATTGTTCCCCTCTACTCGTCACTCATTAGACCCATTATAGAGTACAATGCCCCTTTTGGTATGTACCTCACAAGACATCTACAACAACTGGAAAGGCCACAGAAATACCTCACAAAGAGGATTACCGGCCTCAAAGAGATGCCTTATGCAGACTGTCTCAAAAAACTGCAGCTTTACTCTGTTGCATATCGCCTACTCAGAGGCGATCTCTGCCTTACAGCTATGTCAAACCCAGAGCTTTTAGACATGCTCCACTTAAAGAAATCCCAATCCCTATGAGCTACACACTCTAGGGACCTAAACCTCGTCACCACAATAATCAGAACATGCTGGAGGGATAGATTCCTGTCCCAGAGACTTCCTATACTCTGGAACAAACTACCTATCTATATCAAACAAAGCTAATCATTAGCACTCTTCAAGAAAAATCTTGATGATTGGATGGGAGATAGGAAATTCACCCCGGGGATCACTTCTGTGGCTCTGCTTGACAGTGGCACAGGAAAATAATTTTCTTGGGTGGCAAAAGCCAGGGTACATTTGGCTAGGCTTATATAGGCCCTAGAGCCAACAGCCTAGTACCTACCTATGAACCTATGAACCTATGTGGGAATCTTTGACAAGTTAGTTATCTTCTTTACTAAATTGTTGTAAATCTTTTCTCATGCTTTGGACTGTCATATTCCATCATTATTCATTCTTGTACTTTTGTATATTGTGTGGAGCCTTTCTCCCTGGACCTCCTCTTTAAATGGGCAACCCTGTTCAGTCGGACTTCCCCAGTAAACAAATGTAAATCAAATAAAAAATAAGAGGTACTGCCTTTGAAATTGTTTGCACTTCTATTATATGTTTGCATGCAGGTGCATGTATTCTGTGTGTTCTACAGTCCTTGAAATGTATTTATTTTTATTTATTTAGTTTGTTTACCAGGTAATGTTCGACTGGGCACGAGGCCCATTTTCACGGAGACGCGGGGAGAAAAGCTCCTGACATACAGCAGAGAAACAATTAACAATTCTCAAAAACAGTAATAATACTAATATTCTCAAAAACAGTAAAAGTACTAATAATAGTTACAATGTATTTAATAAATATTGGGAGCTTCTCAGTGAACAATTCCAGCCTTCCTCCAAGCACTGCATGCCCACATAGATTTCATGTCCATTTGCTAATGCTTCTAGATCCAGGGCATTTATTTATGTCATGTTACTTATTTTCCCTAAATACTCTTACTACATAATATAAGAAAATATAAAGCATTTTTTTTCGTGAAACTTGATTACATTTACCTTCCAAGCCTAAGCAAGCAAACTAATGACCCAGTCCTGTCCAACACTTTAAAAGGCATTCTCTAAAGTTAAATTCCCAAGTACCCTTGCCACTGGTTATTCAATGTTGTGAAGAAGACCTAGATAGATTGATATAATCTTCATAAATTATTATGTCAAACTGTGGTGGTGCAGCGGTAGGTTGTTGCCTCACAGCAAGAGTTTCTCCTGCTCGATTCTCGGCTGGAGTGCAGGGAGTGCCTTCTGTGTGGAGTCTTCATGTCCTCCCCACAGTTGGGTGGGCATACGAAAGACATGCGTAAATGGGCATGCCTTAGATGAAGGTTGGACGTCGAGCTGGCACGTCGACGTTTGTGAAAATCGACTGCCAATCATTAGCGGACCGGTGTTCCGCTGTGGCAACCCCTAACTGGGAAAAGCCAAAAGACAAACAACATTATGTCAAACTGCAAGTGCAGCATTGTAGGAGGGTCTAAGCTGAAGGCAACATCTTTAAAAATGTCTCTGCTACAGTTCCACATTTCTTCTCTCATCCTCTGTCAAGTCAGATGAGGGTCCCCACCATTCAGAGCATAGGGAACTGATGAGCAGAAAGCCTTTACTTTAGACTTCCAAGTGTTTTCTACCACACCTTATTCAAGTGACAGTCACCACGATTACATGAACTCTCATTCTTTGCATTGCCTATCAGTGACTAAATACATGTATGAAGCCAGAATGAGCCCTAAGGTGAATTATAATTTAGATAAAAGAACAGAAGAAAAAAAAAACAGTCTGATATTTGGAACACCCACACTAGTATGTAGTAGAAGATAATGTTAATGTTAGCAAGATTTGAACTATTTGTACAGCTAATGAAATATAGCCTCATCAAAAATACCCTGAAGTCACAAGCAAGTAGGAATCAGCACATACCAGAAATTCCAATCAGGATAATATGGAGGTAGCACTAGTGAATCATGAAAGCTAAGCAATACAATGCTGGAACTTGAGTTCTTCCTTATCCTTGAAGATATCAGCATTTGTGTAACTAGACAAACGTGGTTCCAGTGTAATGATAGCATTCCCTCTATTCCAGGGTACACCATTACTGAATATAATGCCACCTTCATCATGTACCGCACTAAGCACCTTAACCCACTTTAGAGGTATCAATATTTCCTCACCAAAAGATCTTAGGTCTTAGTAACCTTATCTAATTTGATTGGCTATCCATCTTTTCAGTCTCATATATTCTCCTAAGGGATGATCTGTGTATAGGGTTCCATGTTATGAATGACTCTATTCTCATTGAGCTACTTTACCTAAATAAAATTGTCCCAGAGATCTAAACAAACAGCATAACATTAGCAATACTAGGTAGTGTGACAGACATCTAACACAACATATCCCCTTTGCAGGAACTGGCAACCCTACATATGAAACAGAGTACTGGCCTAGCAACCTTGAAAACCAGCATGTGGATGACAGGCTGTGCAACAGCAAATTTTCACTTGAGTTAGTGAAATTATGTTGCTCAACTGAACACTTATTTTCAGAATGACATTCCATAGAACATTAAAGTGCAAAAAAAAAAAAACAAAAACATGTAGTCAGATAGAATATAAGTTTTGCAGGGGACAAGTCTGCTGCACTACTGCATGTGAAGGGACAACTCACATCCACCCCAACTAATAGATAGCAATTCCAAGGTCACACAACAGTGAGAAAAAGTGTTACTTCAATGATCACTAAAAGTCATTCTCACACATATGTAATCAACCAAACATCATTCTTAAATAATGCATTTACCAGAATGCCAGTTCTAGGATATGTGGGGATAACACCTGTTAATCTCCCATCAATGTTGGATGATATCTCAACGTAGTCAATAGAACACTAACTGATGGAACTATCCCCTCAATCTGGAAAATATCCCATGTTATCCCACTCGACAAAGGTGGAAGTTCAACAGAACTGTCCAACTACAGACCCATTGCCATTCTCTCACCACTAGCCAAATTAATGGAGAAGTGCGTTCA
The DNA here is from genome assembly GCF_019279795.1 of Protopterus annectens. Taxonomy (NCBI): domain Eukaryota; kingdom Metazoa; phylum Chordata; order Ceratodontiformes; family Protopteridae; genus Protopterus; species Protopterus annectens. The sequence continues at coordinate 1,536,342,497 of NC_056729.1, forward strand.
TAAGCAGCTTATGGGCTATCTCATTCAGAACGCTCTGCTTACCAACTCTCAGCATGGCTTTAGGCCACATCACAGCACCACCTCCGCTCTCCTTTCTTTTACAAATACCATATTCCAAAATAGGAACAACAACAGGCTATCTTCAGCCCTAATTCTAGACCTGTTGAAGGCCTTTGATATGGTCAACCACAAATTAGTCATCCATTCCCCAAGATCCATCTCCCTAGATAACCATGCTATTCAATGGTTCATATCCTATCTGAATGGAATACAACAGGCTGTATTATGGCAGGGTAAACTGCCCACCCTGCTACCTTTCACCCTTGGTGCCCCTCAGGGCTCTAGTCTAGGTCCTCACCCTTGGTGTCCCTCAGGCCTCTATTCTAGGTCCTCTACTCTTTTCTATCTTCATCAACAATCTTCATACCACCATCTCCAATGCAACCTGCATTCAATATGCAGATGATTCCACCCTGAACTGTATGGCCTCCTCCCCTTTAGATCTGCAAACCTTAACACAAAACACATTTAACACAGTTGAGAATTGGCTTTCTAATCACCGTCTGTTGTTAAATCCCAACAAAACTAAACTGCTCCTGTTTACCCCCACCAGTAGATCCACCCCATTTTCCTTCTCCATAACATCTAACAATGGTACCTCTGTCTCTCCAGATGTCCATACTAAGCTTTTAGGAGTAATAGTGGACAATAATCTCAAATTTGATCTGCATATCAATAAAACTATAAAAACCATTAATAAGAAGCTTGTCCCTTTATATTGAAGCAAACCTTTTCTTACTGCATTAGCTAGGACTGCAATCACCTGCTCACATCTACTCTCTACCTTTCTATATGCCTCCCCCATATTCTCCAATTTGAGCAAAACTGAACTTAGTAAGCTCTCTCACTGTTACAACCATATTGCCAGATTTGCCATAGGCTCAACATATAGGAGACATCATTGTCAAAAACTAAAGTCTTCTCGAGTGGCTAGAACTGCCTAGCCCACTTCTGTTCAATCAGCTTATAGTAGCACACAAAATTCTGTACCACCCTGAAAATACTCCGGCACTCAAAAATATCATAAAGCCATACAGTAATTCAAGGCAACTACGATCATCCAATAAACTGTTGGTCCAAACCCACAAAGCCATTAACTCAGCCAGTGACTCCCTGTTTACCAACATTGTTGGTAAAACTTGGAATTCACTTCCATCTAACCTTACCCTCGAACCTTCTTTAAGTGTCTTCAAAAAAGGCCTCAAACAGTATTTTAAAGATCACTGGCTTTGTCCCCGTACTAACCCTGATTAAACAATACTTATTCAATGCCTTATTTAAATTAATATTGTACGCATCTCTTGCTCATAATAGCTTGCTGCAACCTGTTGTTTTTGTATACTATTACACACTGTGTATATTGTGCGTACCTATTCGAGGACTTTGTAAATATGTTTGACTCATATCTCTTATGTTCTATCTGTGTTATCTGGTCCTCCACTGAAAATGGACATATATCCAGTTGGACTATCCCTGTCAACAAATGTAAAATAAAAATAAATAAATAAATATGACGGAGCTTCTTGATGGTCTCTTTGGCTGTTAGCTTAGTAAAAACCCATGAACCTAAGAACCCATGACAGTTCTTAGCTTTAATTAATTTCTTGGCTCCACAGAGAAGCTATTTGCAAGAAATCACTAAAAAAAAGTTAAGAGTACCACAGAAGTCATCAAAAAGTACATAAAACCGTAATTTATCTGAGGTATAGATGCAAACACAATACTGTAATTTAATTACGTTAAAAGGGCAGGTAAGCCAATTATTAAATCTGTTTCGGCCACAAGGGCAAATGTAAATACAATACGGACAACTTACAGTTGTCAATAAAATAACACCTTTTTTAAGCTAAGAGAGAGAAAAGAACAGGCTGACATGAGAAGTGCATCCAATCGCGATGATCAGGCATAAGGACTGACTCCTCATACTTCATAACTGTACGTTAAAGATCTTATTACTGAGAGCCATCATGCTAAGCTACTTTTAGGTAGTGACCTGGATTCTAACTAAAAGCAGATATACTGCTATTTCTTTCAGCCTAATCTTGTATTCTGAAGCATTACTTCACTCTCTGAAAGGCAACTGGCACAACTGTTGCCAAACTTCTGATCTTACAAGCAGTGAAAAGTTGCAAATACCACCATCTGTCTCTGATGTGCATCTGTTCATGTTGTATATTTTTGGTCTAAATGATTAAAACAAATTTCAAAGAAGGATAAGCACATGTTTAAACTAATAAATAGTATTAACTGCAGTTCTCAGACCCATTACTCACTAAATTTTCTTTCTCTTTCTTTCTATCAATTTTGTGTCTGTCTAACCAAGCATCCATTTATGTAGTTATCCATTTAATCAGTATTTGAACTGTCCAGTGCTCAACTAATACAAAGCAAACTATTTTATTTGCTTTTGTTTTGTTAAAGAAACAATCATCCATCCTAACATATATTCATGTCTTGCCCCCCCCCCCCCCCCCCCATCTGTCTATGATGCTTTTTCAGATGGTATTTATTGGGTTTTCTACCTCTCTCTTATTATATCTCTTCTCAACTTTCCATCCTGCCTTGACCTCATTAGGAAATGTGATGCTATTAGATTCTGCCACAAATGTTTAATCCATTCAGGGTTGCTATTTTTGCAATCCTTGCTATGATTTTTCCTCCATCTCACTTGAAGTCATTCCTTTCAGCCCTTGCTTCAGTACCTGTACTGCACACCTTCCAGGCATGATCCCCATTAAATCCCTCCCTGAAATTTATAAAGAAACTGAAGTCCATGGCATGTGGTTGATCTGGAAATAATTTTCTAAGTTGTTGAGCCAATCTCTGACTAAACTTGATGTGGTGCAGAGGTAGTGTTCTCATCTCTCAGCAAGAGGTTCTCTGGTTCGATCCTTGGCTGGGGTGCCTTCTGTGTGGAGTCTGCATGTCCTCCCTGCATTCGTGTGGGTTTCCTCTGGATGCTCCGATTTCCTCCCACATTTGAAAGGCATGCATCTGGAGTGCTTCTCCCTGGGCCTCTGCTGAAAATTGGTTTTGTTGCAAGTCAGACTTTCCCAGTTAACAAATGGAAAATAAATAATAAATACAGTGTCACAACAAGGAGGTAACACTCTAGCTGGTATGCCTCAACATGTTTCAACAGCATTCTGACTCACCATAAAGAAACATAAGCAGATAAATATTAAAAAATCTTAAGCCATACACCAATGAGTTCTCCCTTGAGACATTTGTAGTTGCTGTATAATTGTGCACTATTTGCCTTGATTTTGTAATGTGTATATTCTGTTTGTTGTAAAATTAAACAGCAGTACAGAGATCATAATTGTTGTGGAATATTGTACATTGCACCTAAGTGGTTATGAAATATAATTCTGCATATTGAAACATAAGGGTCTAAGGAATGGAACACCCACCAAGTTATAACATAACTACACTAATACAAAAAGAAATCTTGAAACATAGAAATGCCTTAACTTTAGAAACCATACACACCAAGCCATGCCAAGACACACTATAGGCATTTTAAAAAAGAGCTGGAAAACTGGATGGTTAATAACACACTCACCCCTGGTATGACTGTCTTGGCCCTCCTTAAAAAGATAAGCAAGGCCTAAGGATGAGTACTAGTAAGGTGCACATGTCCTTGCAGTTTGAATTTCTCTTCTTCTATGATTAACGGCTTACTGGTAGGATTCTAGTGCCTTCTATACTCAACTCTGGTAAAACTGAAAGTGAAATCTTGTCATAGTATTTAGACATAGAGCAATGCAGCTTCCAGAAGTCTGAAGAAACTGTAACAGAGCATACTCCATGTATGCATGCTGAGTTCAACACTAGAATGAAATGCAAACATATGGAGTGGGTCTGGGGGGGGGGGGGGGGGATAATATGGACAACAACAATCTGTGTCTTATAAAAGACCACACATCCTTGTCTGTTAAGACAAGCTTCTCCTTCTGGGCTAAGTGTCCACAGTGAATGGTGTAAAATTGTACATGCTCCTTTTGGCAGCAATCATCGAAGCAAGGTCTGTGGAGCTTGTTCAACTTCCACTTCCTTTATGGATCACATGAAACTGTCTGGCAGGACAGCAAACAAACATGTTAAATTCACCAATTACAAAATGCTGACTTGGCTCACATTTGCTCTTCAAAGCAGATGAATGCCAATTATATTTTGTCGTGGATGAATCTTGTCTGGTCTTCTGCCCTAATGCCACTTTTTTGCCTTTCCTTTTATCCCCATGTGCAATATCCTGCACATGAATGAAGCATGGCACTTTTTAAATTCTATAGCTTTATTTAATTCCCCAAACCAAATCCCAGAGATTGTCAATGAAAAAATAAGATTTTATCATGTCATATACTTTAGACATAATTTTGTATCCTTTTTCCTGGTCCTTAAATTCATTTAAAAATAATAAAACAGTCAGTGGCTTTGTTGCACTACACTGCTTTACCTCCTCCACATACTAGGATGGATACAGTGAAATCTGCACAAATTTACTACAGTTTATAGGCCCCATTATGTAAAATATAGAAAAATTAAGCTTTTGTTCCTCTAGACCATTCTGCTTTTGCAGCATGGTAAAATCTGTAGTTTTCAGAAAAGGGCTAAATCAGCCAGTATCTTTCTCGGTTACACAAACCATTATAATAAAGACAATGATAACTAATTTTTATTCAAGATTTATAAAAGGTTGAATCAAGCAGCTTCTAGAGCCACAGTTCATTAATGACAATCCTTATTTTAATTTAATTTATTCACTTAACTGCTTAGATGAGTTAATCATTCTTTGAACCTATTCAGCTATGACTTGGGCTATAAATACAATGGTAAGTACAATATTACCTATGACTACATAGATAAATAGATATACAGATAGGCAGATAGACATACAGATAGAGAGATATAGAGATAGGTAGATGGATAGATAGATGTACAGACAGATAGATAGACACATAGAAAGTATCAACCATCACAGAGTTGAAAAAATAACTAAGCAACGGTTGAACACACACACACACACACACACACACACACACACACACACACACACACACACAGATACAAAGATACAAACACGCACGCACGCAAAGGTGTTGACATTGGGGGCTTCACCCTCAGTATCACCTAATATCACCTTACTTATATATACTAAATCTGTGGCTGTACACCAGCCACAAAAGGACAATCAGTTCAAGTCAGCAAAAGGCATTCCCACAAACAAGTCAATTATAGGTTCATAGGTAATTACTAAGCTAGGTACCCTTTTGGACCATTTTAAACCTAGCCAGTTTCTCTTTTTGTGCTCAAACTAACCTATCTCATTTGGTTATAGATTGGCCTTACCCATCCCATGGTTGATAATTATATATTACCCCTAATGAGTATAACTGGGATCATAGATAATTTCAGGGAACCCATACATGGGATAAAGCATTTAAGAGCTGTCTTTGTCCATTAATAGTACAGGGGTCAGTACTGGGGTAAATTTTCTGTTTCCCATCCATAGATCTAAGTTGTAGTTAAAAACAGACAGGGATGAACTTTGTTTTATGTGGATGGGAAATCTGTTCCAGAGCAACGGTATCCTCTGTGAAATATACTTCTCCCACTAATCTGTTCTGTTGGGTTGCAGAAGAGGTTTAGATCCCTAGACTGGGTATCTCTGATGTCATTTGATTTGCTGATGTAGAATAAATCCAGCAGTAATAGGTCACAGGGTGCCTTTTATGCCAGACACAGGTCACCTCTTAGCAGTCTCTAGGATACTAAGTATAGTGAAAAGGGTTTGAGTTGGTCTGTGTAGGACATGTTGTTCAGGCCTTGTGTCTTTTTAGTAAGGGGTCTCTGTGGCCATTATAGCTGTTGCATGAGTCTCATGTATCTGAACAAAGGGGAAGTTATATTCAATGATTGGCCTAATGAGGGATGAATAAACAGGGACAATGACATCCCTAAATATAGACATGATCCCTTTGTTTATAAGTTGTACAATATAGAAGAACTTTCTTGCAACAATAGACACATGTTGGTCAAATGTTAGGTTACTGTCAGCATAAGTTCCCAAGTCGCAAACAACTGAGTCAAGTCTTAGGGGCAAACTCTCAATGTGGTACTTCTTTTGGATAGATGATTTTCCAAAGGATACAATAATTCATTTTTTTGGCATTTAGTTTCAGACTATGATTTTGACACCAGTTATTTATTTAAGACAAATCTTCCTGCAGAATGGCTAAATCATTTGAGGATACAGTGACTGCTGCTAGTTGGCAGTCATTTGCAAACTTAGTCAGTCAGTGCCTTTTGTTACTCAAAACCTTCAGCCACATTTAGTTCATCATCACAAAAGACACCCTACCTTCTGAAGATCTTGCCCAGTAATAAACAATGTAGTGCCACATTTGAGAAGCCGTCCTGATTAAAAATTGTTTTCTTTATTCATTAACTGGGATGGCCCAGCTATGTACAAATCCCATTTTCCAGGCAGGAAATGGGAGAAAAGCTGCCCTAAGACAGTTGTAGTTGTAAGTCTTGTGCAAACATTTTATACAGCACTGTACAGTTAATTCAAACCCTGTATCTGCAATGCAAATAACTCAACCACTATGCCAAACTCTAACCTTAAGTCAGGGACTATCAGTGTTCAGACCATTCCAAGCCTAGCCGGTAGTCAGAGATCAGAATCAAACTCTGTATATTGTATTTGTGAGATTAAGACTTTAATCAGTATGCCATTGCCAGCCCTAATTCCCTCAAAGTGTACAGTTAGTCTTAGTTTCCTTTTGTCTAGACAATCTACTGTATATACATTTTTATATGCTGCTATCTCATCCTATGTTTTATAAATTTTAAACCTAGATGAATTGGAAAGTTTGAAACACAAGACTCTACACAGCCTACTATTTTAAAATTTGGGAGTTGTGAGAAATCTGACGAGTTCTTCAAAAAAGCAAACATCAGGCCTAACTACTAACATTGAAAAGGGAGTTGTGTCTAACAGCCTTTGTGATTACCCAGTTACTCTATTAAAAAGCAGGGTTAAAGAAAAGGCTTTGCCATCTGCAACAATAACTGCTTTTTGCATGAATTACTTACTTACAGCGTTAGTCTCTGAGACCTCATTCTGAGTATTATTTAAAATGCATTCTTAGTTTGCATTTCATACTCTGTTTTTTTTTACATTGGATGCTGCATGCAACCATAAAAGTTCAATCTGAGGTAATGTTTTTGCTGCCTATAAGCCTAGCACCTGCTCCATGAAAGCATAGCTTAGCATACAGCACTGCAGCATGCAAACATGCAGCAGGATATTTGAAATGGATTGTTACCTGTCTGTCTGTCTGTCTGTCAGCATTACAAAACAGTGCTATGGCATTCACACATAAGGCAGCATTCTGTGTCAGTGCTTGCAACTGCAGAAATAAAGCAACATTCCTCAAAGTGTTACTGACTATAAAAACATAAAAATGTTTCTGCATATAATCATAAGGCAAAGCATTTATAGAGTGCTGGCACCTACAGACCCTAGTCAAAATTCAGTGACAATGCTGCATTCAGCATTCACATGTAAGACAAAATTGTGCAACAGTACTACATATGCAGGAAAGCATTAATCAGTGCTCTGTATACATATTTAAATATTAAATATCCCAATATTGTGGGATAGTACATTCAATAATACAATATTCAGCAAGAGTACTGTATTATGTAAGCATAAGATACATTTTCCATAGGACTCAACCACAAACATCCTGGGGTACCTAACAGATGTGCAACCAAGTATTCATTTAATTCCACATGGATGAAACTGATTCTTTAAACACCATTGCTACATTTAGGCGTTCAGTCTTTCCCAAACTATTCCATTCTTGGAGATGATTATATTAAATCATGGTACAGAGGTAAATTCCTCCTGGAATAAAGATATAAGGGTTACTGATCAATTACTTTCTTTTTATTGAGATATTTTTTGATGAACTAGATACTGTGAAATGACATGGAACTACATTGTTTAACACTGCTGCCATCTGCGGACATCAGACAATATTCTGCAACAGGTTTAGTGCATGAAGAAAAAACTTCTTTAACCAGAACTGTCACTTGGAAACATAACAAAGCAACCTGTAACTACATTGCTGCTGCATGCAAGGAGGCATTGGTAATTGTGTTATTAAACAAAACAGGAAATATTACTTAGCATTTCTGATTCACACAAGAGTAAAAAGAAATTATGCAGTTGTGCAGTCACTGCATGCAAGCAACAGGATTGTGCAGTGCATTACGTATTTCCAAATGCCCTCACGAATGAAAAAAAAGTCATACAGATAACAAAGATGAAGGAAAATGGGAAAAGACAAAGTTAGAATGGAAGCGTGTAACCTACCATTTAGGCACAAATCTGCTCTAGACGTTTTGACAAAAAATGCAACTATTTTATTTTGTGTGTGTTTTACTTGAATAAAAAATAAAAGTAAAATGAGTCTGATACATCATATTTACATACAAAGCTTTCCTGGATCACTAAAAGGCAGTTAAGTCCAATCTTCTTACAAAACATACATTTTTCATGTCTGAATAATTGATGCTATTTATTCTTTTTCATAAGTCTGGCTCAAGTCAGTGAGTGTTTGACCGCAGGCCTTTGGGCAAAACCATGAGCCTCATTGACTGCCTTTGGATATTGCAAATTTAAGTGTACTGACTACTCTAAGGTCATAGGTTTCACTTTAAGTATTTGCTCAGCTTCTTGTATTCTAGATCTAAAATAAACCATGTTAAGTAATCTTACCAGGAGCTCTTCAGGAACTCCCGCAGTGGTGGTGCTGCGGTAGCGTTGTCACCTCACAGTTAGCCGTTGCCCGTTCGATTCTCAGTTAGAGCGTCTTCTGTGTGTCGACATGCGTGAATGGGCACTCCTTCATTGAAGGTTGTGCGTTAGGCCCGGCAAGCCAGCACGTAAAAATCTACTGCCAATCATTAGTGGACCGGAGTTCCGCTGTGGTGACCCCTAACCGGGAAAAGCAGAAAGACACAAACAAACAAACAAACAAACCAGGAGCTCTTCAGACCAGGTATTCTCCAAATTGCAACATCCTCAGAAAGTACAGCAGAATAATTTTCTTTCAAATCAAAAAGAAGCACTGATTTCTGATGTACTTAAGAAATCATCTTTGGATATCTTCAGAAATGCATAACACACTGCACAATCTTGTTTCCAGCAGGATTTCTTGGTGACTAATGATGGACTGGTTTAAGCGCCACTGTAACACTGCAACAGTATGAAGACTCTTCTCAGTAATGTTGCAGCACTCCTGTTGGATACTGGCACATACTAATTTGACAGTCTGCGAGAGTGGCAAGTGTAAAAATCATCCAATATCTAACTTGCTATTTTTGACAAAATTTTTGAAAAGGTAGATTCTCTGATTTGGACAGTACCGTGATGGTGCAAAGTCCCAGAAACATTAGTAGTATTAATGTAGGCTATGTACAAGGACTCAATGACTCAAGTATGAACAGTTTTTGGACACAGAGGGGTTTGCAGTGGGAGTAGGTGTTCATCATGGTTCAGCTCTGAGACCACTACTGTTCATATTGGTGATGTTCTACATTAACAAACAGGATGGAGGGTGAGAGCAACAGAGTTGTTGTATGCATACTACGTGGTATTACAGACAGACTCTTAGCAACACCTTTAGCAAAAGGTAGGGGAATAGAAAGCAAAACTGAAGGCACATGAGGTGAAACTTGAATACTGATAAGACAGTTGTAATAACAGGGAATGGGTGAAATCAGAAGAAGCTGAGAAATGATTAGAAGGTAAATAGTGGAATAGGTTAACCACATGAAATATCTGTGAGGGGTGGTTGAGGAGAAGGGAAGTCTGAATGAGGAGGTCAAAGCTAGAATCAGAGATGCTGCAGCCTCCTGGTACAGTGCGTTAGGGGTACTGTATGACAGGAGAATGCCAAAGAAGTTGAAAAGTAAGGTGTACAGAACAGTGGTGCGACCAGTACTGCAGTATGGCACAGAAAACTGGGCAGTAAAGGCAAGTGGTGGAGCTGAAGTGCCTGAGACAGGTGATAGGATGTGCACTGTAGGCAAGATGAAGAAATGAGGACATCTGAGAAGAAAGTAGCTGCAACTGCAGAAAAGATCAAGGGGAACAGATTACATTGGTGCAGTCTCATGTACAGAAAAGTAGAAGACAATCTGGTGAAGAAGACTTGGGACAGACAGGAAGAAAGTAAGAGAAAACGAGGGTGTCCAGCAAAGAGGTAGATGGATTGTGTGAGTGAAGATCTGTGACAGTCAAGCATGGTTGTCAAAGAAGGCAGGAATGTGGCACTGAATTAAGAGAAAGGGTGACAGTTAATATGACACCCTGACCCCATGTAGAAAAATGGGAAAAAGGGGGTTGAGGATTATGATGACAAGATTCTCTGAGGCTTATATCTTTTCTCTCCGATCCTATTTCAGGAGATAACATAGCACAAATACTGCTCTGGTTAAAGAAAGTAATGATTTTACTGCTGATAGAGGCCAAAGTATCCCAATTACTCTTCCATGATCATTCACCAGTATCTGAACTGTGTAAGCTGATTGGAACACATGTGATACCACTGTGGTAGTTTTCTACAGTTCTTACTTAGTCTGCCTCATATATGTTGGGATATACACAGAGGTTTATCCCTGGAATTAAAGTTATTCTGTGTAACATTTACTTCCTAAGGGCTCCATTACTTGCCCCTGTTGGTGACATTGTGCATGCTTGTTTTTGAAGAAATTATTCAAAAAAGAAATTTGACTTACTATTATTACACATCTGATGCTCAGCATTATGTCTCCATCCATGTGAAACATGCCTATTCTTGAATCACTACAAGGGATTTTGGTGCCATTCTCATCTGAGTGGCAACACCAAGGCTTTGGCTATTCATGTTGCTTACTTACAGGGGGAACAGATTTGTGTCTTCATTGTATAATGTAGGTTTGAGTCTTGATAATCGGCTAGTGCTAAGGGACTAACAGTCATCATTAATAAAATATTTTGTTACCGAGTTGAGGAACACTACCCAAATTAGGCATTTCCTGCCTGCTGAGGATACTTGGAAGTAGACATACTAATATTACTTTGACAAGAATAGTGTAATGCCCGGTATTTCATAGTAGACAGATGTGACTTTCCCGCAGGAAATAATGCTGTGGAAAGGATTATTCATAATTACTGACAATTGCTTCCAAATTATTTATGTGCTGCATAATCTGCATTTTTGTGTCAGTTTTATTTGCTAAGGCGTTAGTGTGTACTTATTCTGTCCTCCATGATTTGGGTTCCTCCTATCCAAGGAGCTGCATTATTAGTCAGCTTGTCCCTTTGTTCCATCAACAAGAGTCCAGTTATGATGTCCTAGATGCACAGGAACCATTCTGGCTTAAATTCCTTACATTACAATCACCTGTACCTGTGGAATTCATTAGCTTGTTTGTAGGTAAAACCCATTCTGGGGCATTTTAAAAGTGCCTTGAAAGATTCACTTACACTGAAAGGACTGTACTTCCCATCTGTCAAGCTTAAAGAATCTTACTGAATGCACAACAAGATGTAATAAATTATATTTAAGTATTAACATGGTTTATTTGGTAGCAACTAATTGTCTACTACACATAAACTATTAGGCATGTAAATAAACGACTGATTGATTAATTGATTGACTGATCAAGGTGGGATGGAGCAAAGCTCTAATCTTGCAGACATAACACTCTGAAATTAATTTATATAAGCAATGTTTCAATAGCAAACATGATGTAGGCAGATAAATATGACTGATATGCAGGCATACCAGGATACATAACTTAAAAGAAAAAGCAGGAAGTATAAAACAGAAATGAAAAGGGGGGAATATATCAAGCTATATAAAGAAAAGATTAATGGAAAACAAGAGGTGAATAAATAATGACTAATGAATGCGCCATGGAGCAAATCAGAAATGGGAAATGGCAGCATATTCTGCATGGGAGTTGTAAACAAAGTGACTTATAAATCAGGAAACAGATAAGAAAATATCAATATCATTCAGGTGGCAGAAAAATAGAAGGTGCTGCTTATGGGAAATGTTGATATTCCTGATCATAACTACAATGCTTTGGATGCAGCCACAACTAATAGCAGGAAGGCACTTGATGATTTCCAAGGGGTAGGGTGAGGCAGTTGCTGCAAGAAACTTCTAAACAACGGACAGCCTTAGTTTGGTGCTCTGAAATGGGGAGAGAAAGAGGATCTCAGAGCTAAAAGCATATGTCTAGAAAAACTTCCATATCTACAAGCTTGAATAAACTCATTCATGTCTGACATACTCGTAGCCTCAGAGACATAGCTGAAAACCTATATGCAAAGTGCAGAACTTTGCATTCTAGGCTGCAGTATTTAAAGAAGAGAGCCAACGAGTCTCTAATCAAGTGGCACTGATACTACTGTGTTCAAACAAGACAATGTTAAATAAAAATGTAACAGATATGCAGGCTCCCAAGGTACAGGGCAGTGAAGCCCTGTTTATAACTCTGCATTTAGATACACACAAAAAAATTCCAGCTAGGCTGCTAATACCTCCAACCTGCTAAAGTTAAAAACCAAGTGCACACTGTCATCAATTTATAAAACTGGGATGCTATACCAAAATGGATGCTTCAACATTTTTTTGTAGTTACATAACAGTAATGAAGCTGCCAGTAACTGTTTGCTTATTGGTATTTCACAACTAATTAGGGAACTAATTAAGAAACCTACAATAGGCAGCAGAAAACAGAAGCAGAAAATATCATTGGCTGGATCATAATAAGAACCCTAGATAACCATACATAATGGCTTAGAGTCAGGATTACTGGCAAATCATCTAAATGATCACTTGTCAGCTTATGCTGTTCAGAGGTACAGCAGACCTCTTACTGCCACAAAAACAGCCAGCATAAGAAATCTTATATCTCTATCTACAAATGGTACTTTATTTGTTTATTTATTGCCTTCCCACCAACTCTAGCTAACCATTAGCTTTTTTCCCCGGTCACTCACTTGTGTCATTTGTTCTCCATTCATTCTACTTCATCTACTATGGTGAGAGACAAGTTAACTGATGAAAGAACATTGTACTGCAGGCAGGTGCTATTTTAGCCCTTCTTCCCCTCAGGCTTATTTCAGGCTTATTCTCAGGTAGCTGACCAATCAAGCAACTGTCTCCATCTGTGTAGTGACATGACCATCTTGGGACCACACCTTCAGGGGGCATGCAGAGGGGCATTTTTGAGATCATTCTCCATCTCCACAATTGCCCTCCTCTTCTGCAGCTTCACTGCCTCTGAACTGAGTTGCACTCTACTGTGCTCTCCAGTAACCATGGAAACCATGGCGGCTGAGTGTCTACGCTCCTCCCTAACACATAACAACTATCTCTTTCCATCGACAGAGTTAAGTAGGCACTACCCCTTCATTCCTCTCACTCCTCTAATCTGGTCCACTACTGCAATTGCTAATTGAACCAAGTCGTCTGGACCACAGGCAGGGATCCTGTCTTCTGTGCAACAGAACTGATAAACGGAAATAGTCACACACCAACTGTTCATTAAGTGAGTGTTTTTGTCCCTTATAAAGACTTTATCAAAGTTTGCTTTGTTTTTTTAGGTTAGTTATTTATTATATCTGAGTCGGTTGTGTTACCCCATAAAATGCTGGTTAAGGCTATTTGTGTCTGTTTTTACTCATGATATACCTATATCTGGGTTGTGGGAGGACAGAAATAAATCTAGTTGATCAAGTCCTGCATAGTGCGATTTTTACTTGACTAATCATGTTTATTACAATGGTACCTTGGCTGCAGGTACATGGTAACGAAGTCTTTAGCTAGTTTGCACAAAGCTGCATATTAGGATTATGTTATGAAATGAGAATAGTGTCGTTGTGAATTTAAGAATCAAAAAGAAGTTTGGGGTTGTTGAAGCATATTTTCTTAAGAGTCACAAGGGAGATGTACTTATCAGCTGTCTGGGTTTTTGCAGACTGTTCAAATGTTTGCCTCATATTTTTGGTTTTCTGGTAAATCATTGAGAATTGAAGTCACCTAGTACTGACACACAGTTGAGTTTCATACTTTATTTCACTCAGAAAATACATGCTAAGACAAAATCCATTATTCTACCAGCTTTCAATATTTATAAAAACAATATTTAAAGTATGTCCCTGTTGGAGTTTGTGAATTGTGAATATAAGGTTGAAATTAATTAATTTCAACCTTATATTCACAATTTACAACAATCCCTATTTTGGGACCCTGCCCCACATTATTTTAGTTTTTGTTCAGATTTTTTTCTGCTAAGAGGTTGAGAGGTATGAGGAAAGGAGACAGAGGAAGTGGGAGGAAAATTTAGGTCTAACGGGTATCAATCAATATGCATGTGGGCGACACAGTGGTGCAGCGGTTAACGATATCGCCTAACAGCAAGAGGTTCTCCTGTTCGATTCTTGGCCGGGATGCCATCTGTGCAGAGTTTGCATCTTCTCCAAATGTGAAGATCTGAGGAAGCGCACTTTAAGTGCGTGAAAGCGCTTATCTGTTTGTTTTTCGTGAATAAAAGAGTTCGTTTATGGCATTCTGAAACAGCATCTTCTTTTTGGTTGGTGAATTCATCAGTGTTTTTTACTACATGTTCTCCCTGCATTAGCGTGGGTTTCCTCTGGATACTCCGGTTTTCTTCCACAGTCTAAAGACATGCATCTGGAGCATTTCTCCCCGGGCCTCCGCTGAAAATAGGGCCTGTCCTGGTCATACTTTCCCGGTCAACAAATGTTAAATAAATAAATAAATAAATGTGGGAGGCTGTAAACTGAGTAAAGCTACACAGTTGGGGATGGCTATGGGTGATGGTTTAGGGTGTTCTAGGTAACTTTTGTGATGAGGTTTAGTGTGAGATACTTGATACTGGACATGAGGATAAGTATGCAGAGAAAAAGGAGGAAATGCGTGAGAGTTATCATTGTGAGAAAGGTTAGCTCGTTTTTGCTTTCTTGTAATTTTGAATTGCTTTGTTGCCTTCTTCTATTATATTGTGGTGTATTTTCTTTACACTGTGTTTTACCTGTATTCTGCTTTCAATGGCTTATTTAAGCTAGGAAAGAGACCACAGCTGTGTCTCTTGTGAGTCACATATAAATTAATTTTTCCTACCTTCCCTCACTGTCTCTGTTGTGTTTTTAAACTCAACTATCTCTCCAGCTACCTTCTCTTGTGTTAATTTGATGAGATATTTCCTCCCTCTCCTCTTTCATCGGCTATTGTCAGTAAACACAAAATTATCATTTTGAGAAATCAGTCCCCTTTAGCTATTTAAATTTATTAGCCATCCCACTGTATTCCATACACCCAGATTACTAACAGCCTACCCCATTCCAATGTCTCTTGATCTTTTAAAATTAGTGGCTAAAGCTTCAGTTAACCCCTCTTTCATTTCTAACTGCTTACCGCTCACTGCAGCTCTTAGGATATTAACCCATTTTTCCATCATACCTTTAAAATCTGCAACATCAAGTCCAAGACCAATAATTATTGGAGAGTCCACATTCCGCCTCTCAGTATTTACCTTGGGATTAGTGGTTCTGTCTGGCTCCAAGTGAGACAAGAAGCAGAGGGCATTTTTCCTGACTGTCTCTGATTGGACAGTAAGTGACTGTGTGGGGCCTTCCTGATTGGTCTGGTTACTATTCAAGGCATCTACCAGGAAAGGGGTGCAGCAAACCTGAAGACCCCTGCATCATCTGGGACAACCTGCTGATCACCAAAGGGCCTGTGTCCTGCATCTCATCTTGGGATTGGTGCTATTGTTTTGCTTCTGATGAGAAAAGAAGCACAGGGCCATTGTATCCCAGCAGCATAAAACTGTGGTGAGACCAGCACTTGTAATAGCCAGGCAGTAGCCAATCAGGCAAATCCCCACTTTTCATCATCTTGACAAAGCTAATTCTTTCTTTTCTGTTTGATTAGCTGCTGTCTAACCTAAGTGCAGAATATCTCCCTACATACTTTATCCATATATCATCAGGGTTGACTTTAGTAGTTCCCCCTCAAGTGTTTATCAGTGCCATGTACAGATACAGACTCCCTGAGCTGACATTTTTCCTGTAAAAGCACCCTTGAAATTTCACCAGTAACTAGTTGCAAACCGTGAACTAGCTTGCAGTGATGAGCATTGTCTCCAGAGTTGCAAACCAGATACTCCTGACATTAATTTATATTCTCACTGCAACCAGCTAATCAATAAAAAAAGGGTCTGGTGCCATGGATATGAACTTTCCCACTATCTCCATTACCAGCTTGGTGGATATGGGTATTCTGAGGCAATGCATACATCACTTCATGTTTACTGACAACCAGATAATTCTCAGACAAACTGATAAGGTATGTGAGAGATTTATTTACACAATGTCACTAGAGGCAAAGATCTCATGTAAAAGCACACCTAAAATCAATCGGATTGCCAGCAGTAAACATGCTGCACCCATCACATGCAGTTCTTAGCAGACACATGGACCCACATATGCTGAGGCACTTAAATATAACCTTTTTAAACCCCAGAGGCCTCCTAGGCAAAGTACCAGTGTGACTCAGTCATAGTCCATGTTAGAGTAAATGACCTGAGGCATACCTCCGTAGACTACATGAAGAGAGACATCATGGAGCTCTCAGAATATGTATCCATGGCTGGTATGAACCTAGCACTGAGCAGCATTTTACCTTCTCCAAGGATGAACAAAAAGATGACTGACTTTAATAATTGGATTAATTTATGGTGTCATTCTAAGGGAGTACAGTATTTGTCAGCATGTAAGGCAATGGCCAAAAGACCACGCTGCTCTGCCAGGGATGGTCTGCATCTCTCCACCTTTCCACTCTAGGCTTTCAAATATTAGCTAAAATATTGTCTTCCCTCATAGTGCCTTTTTTAAGCAGTGGCAAACTGAAAGCACTTCAGACATAGCATATCTAAAAAAGAAAGTCTAAAGGTGTTACTGCTCAGTGCTTTGAGTCTAAACAAAAAATTCCACTCCCTAAAAGCTCTCCTCACCCTAGAGAATGCTGACATCTGTGCAGTCACTGAGACATGGTTTAAAACCATGGAGAGTACACTGGCAGTGCAAGACTATATTGCTTTCCACACATTTAGACCAGCTACTACACAGACAGGGACTAAAGGTGGAGGTGTCTCAATTTACATCAAAAATAAATATATATCAATGCTGATCAAACAAGACAATGCACTTGAGTTCTCCATGTTCAAATCACCTTTGGAAAAATCCCATAATGCTTCCTTGCAAGCTATAGGTCTCCCTCTATGATGCATGAAACCCATGACATGTATTTAAACTTATTGGAAACATTCAGCGTCCAACCCAATACCACATTCATGGGCAACTTTAATTGCCACACTATAAACTGTCATATATATGATACCAGGCATGCAGGTACACATATTCTTGTATTTGATTTTTGTAAGCACAAACTACCTAGAGCAGATTGTCAATACACCAACCAGGGGTGCAAACATACTGGATTTGATGCTCACTAATGTGGGAGAGTGCTGCACACTCCTTGGTGTAATATCTTCTCTATTAAGGACAGACCATAAAATGGTCTCCTTTGAAGTAAAAATAAAACCTGCAACCCCAGCTAACTTTACAATATTCAGCAACTAACTTTTTAAACATGTTTTTTTTATTTTTTTATATGCATATGCCTTTTTAACATTGTCTTTTGCTGTCATAATTTACAGGGATTTTTATGCTGGTTTATATTAGTGCTACATTTATTTTTGCTATTTAGAGTGTATAGTCTGACAAAATTGTCATGCTTTTTTTTACTGCTCATTGTATATGTAGAGCTTGGTGATTAATCCAGTGTGTATATGCTTGCTTACATATCTAAATGTACCTAGGAAGCTAGATTGGCTTCATAGACAGTTCCTTTTGATATCTGCTTCACTGTAGTTTCATTTAGTATTAATAAGCAGAAACATACAGTTGCTGTTTGTTTTGTACACAAACAGCAGAAACACAGCATTTGTTACAAATTCTAGCCAATAGCTTACCTAACTACAGTTCTAATTGGCATTGGTTAGCAGAAACATACCTGCTATCAGTAAGGAGAAACATACAGTTTGTTTATTTGGTATGTGGTATTTGAAAAGCTGAAACAGTATTTGTTACCTTACTACAGTTTCCATTGTATTAGTTAGCAGAAACATATAGTAAGGAGAAACATACAGTTTATTTGGTATCTGAAAAGCAGAAACAGTGTTGGTTTCAAACTCTAATCTGCATCTCAACTAACTGCAGTTCTAACTGGTTTTGTAAGCAGAAGTATACTTGGTATTTGTAAGCAGAAACATACAGTTGTTTATCTGGTATTTGAGAAGCAGAAACATAGCATTTGATACACATTCTAGCCAGTATCTTACCTAACTATGGGGCTACTTTAACCTGTTAGACTTAGTACATTGTTAAATTTGTCTGTAATGATCTGCCTAGGCACCGTTTCCTATTCTTTGTGATTCTTTACTCCTCCCCAGACATTTATCTATGTAGCTACTTATTGTACCATTTCTTGTACCAACTCTGTCTTTGATAATCCTTCCATCACTCTCTGACTGATATCTTCTACTCTCCTAATTGTCTCCATTTCTCCTAGAACTGTACTACTCACTTTCTGCTTACACTCTTTTTTTCTTTTTTTTTGCAGTTTGCTCGGGCCATCCACAAGCCTCAGGATTGCCCCCCCCCCAGACCGCCTTCAGTTCTGAAACAATTTCCAGCTAAAGCGCAAATCAGCCCTGGGAAATCTCAACTTGTAAACACAAGCCTTCCAGTAGAAGTAATTATTAGGGGAATGTCATTGAATTTGTTTTTAACAAATTTCTCTTATTTTGTGACCATCTTTGTGAGGTGAGCACAGCCGCATTGAGCTCCATTCAGCTTCTAACCTGGAGAGCTTTAATGAAGTTGGCCACTCGGTAGGAACATACTCTACTAATCCACCCTTCTTACCATAGCTGGGTGGAATTTTTAGTTAAAGCATACTCCCCATTCTATATTTACAACTTCCCACTCCCTACTAGGGAAGCTAACCACAGATTAATATTATTGAATCTTACCTTACCTTATCTTTAGGCTAAGTTACCTTCTTGCTCAGTCAATCTCTTGATGTTACTGATAGGTTTCTGCAGCTTTAGGTTATCTTGCTACTATCCTACAAACTATTTCTCATGCTATGACATATCTCCCAAATAGCATTATTTTCCAGATTCCATTCCTTCATTTTTATGCTTTGTACTACCAATAGAGAATTCAAAGTTTTGCTATCTGTATACCAAGCTTGCTCAAATCAAACTAAGGTACAAAAAATCTCCTTGATTGTATATATGCCACTGTATAGAAATTATCTGTCATTCGTGGATTATGTGTTATCATATAAAGACATGGAGCTCTGACTGTATATATATGACTCTGTACAGATTTTTTTTTGTCATTTGTTGTATTTGTACTGTTATGTTATAGAGCTTTTCTCCCCGGGTCTCCGCTGTAAATGGACCTTGTTCCAGTCAGACTTTCCCGGTAAGCAAATGTAAAATAAAAATAAAATAAAATAAAAAAAACTTCCAACTATTAAGTGATAATCTGGAAAAATTTCAAGCCCCCATAAACCCTGGGAACACTGTTATCTATGCACAGAAACCCTATACAAGCTTGTAAATAGCTGCATAGAGGCAGCTGTACACACCTAGAAGAAGTACAGAACTAATACAAAAAACAAGCCACCCTGTTGGACTTGTATCAATCGGCTGTACAACAGAAGGAAGTATCATGGCAAAAATTTGGAGGTGTAGGAGACAGCAAGATGAAAGCACTCTCATCAAAATAAACAAACAACTTAGAGGACAAATAAAGTTTGCCATAGCCAAATTTGATATAAATTTGGCCTCCCAGGCCAAGGAAAAACACAAAGCATTCTTTAGCTATGTCTGCAACCTTGAAGATAATACACAATTGTGTGCTGAGTTCAGTTTTAAAGGAGACACCTATACTGACCCAGAACATATAGCAAACCTACTGGCTGACAAACTCAGTTCCAACTTTATCCTTCTCTCCCCCTCAACCTCCCCTCAGGAAATACTATCAAATATAAATACCCCTACTATCACTAAGGAATAGGTCCTCTAAGTCCAAGAACACTGCATCGATGGGTCCAGACAATATTCCAGGAAGCCTGCAAAATAGCATGAAACATGCGCTATCAGACCCTGTGGAATTGCTACTTAATTGTAGCCTCCAATAATTTTTCTGCCTCTCAAATGCAGAACAGCAACAGACATCCCTCTGCACAAAGGTGGGCCATCTAGAGACCCTGGAAACTGCAAACAGATAAGTCTCACTAGTCTCATATGCAAAACCATGGAAAGAATTCTCATGTAAATAATGACATAGGAAACTCCCAGACACTGGACCCAACCCAGTGCCTACTCAACCTGGTGGATGTCTTTGAGAAGGTCACCAAAGCAATGGATATAGACAAATGGTTCACACTAGCTATTTTGACTTGGTCAAGGTATTTGATACAATATCCCACTCAGGCATTGTTGACAAGCTCAAGATGTTAGGTATAAACCCTTATGTCATCCTGTGAATAACCAGCTGGCTCACAGACAGGACCCAGGAAGTCAGAATTCGGAAGTCCACCTCTATAAAGAAGCCATTCATTAGCAGAATCCCTCAGGGATTGGTCCTAAGTCTGCTTCTTTTTGATGTTTGTCATGGCCTCTAGCTGAAAAAAATTGCAGAGGACTGCATATTAGGAGCAGTAATAGACTCCCACACTGGCACAAATGTTCTCCAGAAAGGGCTGACACACACAAGTAACTGCTGTCAGATCCATGGACTAAAACTAAATGCCAAGAAGAAATGCATAATTGTATCATTCATGAAGTCATCCACCCCTGGTAACTATCATATTGATAACACACCACTAAGAGTTGACACGGTAGTCAGCGACTTAGGGGCACACATATACAGTAATGTACCCTTAGGTCATCATGTGTCTACAGTAGTGAGGAAATCATACTGTGTTGTGCAACTTATAAACAAAGACATGGCATCCAGGTCCAAGGAGGTTGTTGTTCCACTGTAGTCAACATTCATCAGACATATCACTGAGTACAATGACCCTTTGGTATGTAACTAACCAGGCACATCCAACAATTGGAACAACCATGGAGGTTCTTCACTAAAATAATGCAGGGCATAAGTAACATGTCCTGTGCAGACTGCCTCAAGCCCCTATCCCTGTATTCTGTCTCCTATAGGCTGCTGAGGGGAGATCTATGCTTGGTATACAAGGCCTTGTCAGACCCCACCCTGATGGACCTCCTGCATATCCACTAAACAAACAGCGCCACAATTATCCATTCTAACACTTAAACCTTGTCTGTGATATAAATAGGATCTTCTGCAGAGGCATGTATGTATACCAGAAACTACACTTCTATGGAATAGGCTCCCTATTCATGTGAAGCAAAGTTCCTCCCCAACCCAATTTAAGTATAACGTGGAAGAATGGATGGGGAACAGGAAAATCATCCTTGGTTTGGCACCTATATCTCTAATGGATGCAGGCAGCCTGTAAATGGTTCATCTCTCAAGCCCCTGCTTACACTTGTCAAGAGTGCTAGAACCTGTCAGAGATTTGGGATGCATGGCTAGGCTTAAAAATGCCCTTGTTGTCATTAGCCTAGTAGCCACACATGAACCTATGAACCTAAGGATGCTCAAGTAGTTGATCCTGAAGGGGTATAAGTTAGAGGCAACAATGACAGATAGCTGACAGAAAGAGAGAGAGAGAGAAAGAGAGAGCGAGGGAGACAGACAAAGACATAGTGAACAGGTGTGGATTATATTTAGTGGAACAAACTGGAGATGAGGATTTGTGACTGCTGAGCAGGAGATTGTAAAGTGGTAGTAATGTTTAGTGAAATAAGTAGAAGACAAAGATCTGAGGGTGTTGAAAGACAGAATCTGAGGTTGGGATGGGTCCTAAGCAGCATATGATTTACTGCGGATGCTTCATTTATTGGGTTATATTTAGTGGAATAAGTAAGTGATGAGAACAATTAATGATTAACATGTAAATACAGGATTACTTTAAGAGAAGAGACTTACTTTTCTTATAATAGATATTATGTCAATAGCCAAAACAACAGGCAGGATTCCTAAAGAAACTAGCCATGAGTGATAAACCTGTGAAGAAGGGCCCTTTAACATGATAAGGAAAACATAATTTCAGAAACAAATCAGCCACAATGAGGAAACACCTCATTATCTGCTAATCTGCATGTCTCTGAATCACTCTGTGATTACCTTAAATGTTAATAAGTGATTTGCATCCACAATCATCACTGATGGTCCACACATTCTGTTTGCAAAAGCACACCTCATCATTCACTCCTCTCACACACACCCACACACACACACTAATCTAAGGCTACTTACACCTCTGCATAAATTCACATACACTGCACACATAGACACATGCAAACCTACAGTCACCACTATCTTTCTGTTAAATTCCCTGACAATAACCAATACACAGTCTCTCCAACTGAAAGTAAAAGGTGAATGTGAACTGCAGGTCAAGTTAATTAATGCAGCTGGTGGTGGTGATTTAAGCAGCACAGCAAGCAATTATATGAATCATTTGCCTGCATAAATCACTTACCACAGGCATTTCCAAGGCTGAACACATGACTCATTATCATACATTCCCCTGAAATGCCTCATTAACATCACCAGAGATAATCTGCATTCACCACTGGCAGTAACCTTTCTGAATCCCAGGGAATGTTTACTATTAAATTTGTTAATTGTGTAGAGAATGTGTGCCTTAATGTTTGGTTATTTTAATGATAATTATAAAAGGAATAAGGTATACATCTCACTTACGAAACTACACGAGAAGAAGATTAGCTGTTAATTGCAAGGTTTAATTGAATAAGAATGGAAGTCAAAGTAAGAAAGAAATGCATGGAATTTGCTAGACAACGTTAAGTAAGTGATAATAATGGGAAAGATTAAGAGGAACAGATACCGTGGAGATTGGAGTGTGCAAGGATAGAAGGGCTGAGCTGGTTAGGGAATAGTGATGGGAGACTGTGAAGTGGGCCATTCCTTCTGCACTATGAAGATTAACTTCCCAGACTGTAAGGGCTGCTTTCAAGTAAGGGAGGACTTACAGGCAGAATGCAGCCCTCTGTAAGCAGACCCCAAAATAGTCTTCCGGTCACTGCAGTGGAACAGATGGCAAAATAACCATAAGCGTTACTGACAATGAACCTGAAGTAAAATGAGCCGGCGGCAATAAGCAAAGAACAGCATAAAACTAAACAGGACTAATGTCATTACAAGCATATCAGCTCTACAAAAGTACTTGAAAGTATCATATCAATGGCAGGACTATGATCAGGTCCCCCTAACAGCAAGCACAGTAGCATAAGCATCGAACTGAAATTCTTTTTTCCTAGAAAATCACTGCTGGTGTGATTTCTAAGTGCGCTCAGGCAGGGTTTCATTTCTTTTGGAATATTAATTTCTTCTTTCTTTGACCTGATGTAGCCTTAGAGTTAGTACATAAAAGTTAGGGTGGTGTAGGATAGACATATGGTGGAAATAAACTGGTATCATTTTTTTAAAAACATATAATGACATTAGAACAGTTTAATATATACTGGGCTCATGACAGAGGATAGGGTAGAGATATTAGAAACAAATTGGAATAATCCTTTCAAAAAAGAATATCAGTACAACATCTACAAATTCTAGATGAACAGTTTAGGACTTCTTTTTTAATTTGTTTAAGCTGAAGAAGATCTGGCCTACAGCAGTACATTCTCAGCTATGACATTGTTGAAGCATTCTTTCATTCATTCTTTCCTCAATTGGGTCTATATTGTCTTGTGCATCGGCAAATAAACAGCAAAAGCTGAAATCAAGGAAAGGCCACATCAGTGACTTTTTCCCAGGGGAGAAAAGTGCTTGGCCTACTAAACACTACACAAACCTTCGAAACCAACACCCCCCCCCAACTAAATATACCAACTCCAAGATTGCACAACAGTGGGGAAAACAGCAAATCTCTGATGATGGCCAAGCGCTTTTTTCCCCCTGGGAAAAAAGTCGCTGATGTGGCCTTTTGTTGATTTCAGCATTCACTGTTTATTTGCCAATGAAAATGTGTTCGCTGAACACGTCTTTTGCCAAGACAATATAGACCCCCTTCAATTACCCGCTTAATGCAATGCAGATTGGTAAGGAAGTCACAGCTTGTTCAAACACATAGTTGGCACAAAGTAGAAGGACTTATCCAAGGCAAGGTGTTAGTATACACACACACACACACACACACACACACACACACACACACACACATGCATGACTGAGCACTCACACACAAACACCCAGACACATGCACATACACACACACATACTCACTCGCTCTCTTTCTCTCCCGTATGCATATGAATGCACACACACACACACACACACACACACACACACACACACACACACACACACACACACACACACAAACACACAGACACTCACACACACACACACACACACACACACACACACACACACACACACACACACACACACACACACATACACACACACACTCAAACACTCACACATACATACATACAGTCACACCCACATATACAAGCATGTTCATTCACTCATGGTATATATACCTATAGAGAAGCCGGAGGCTTTCTAATTCACTGACATGCATGAATTTGGTGTATAAGAAGAAGAGAACACATACTTAAACCCCTTTTGGTCACAGGAAGATGCCAAAACTCCACACAGAAGGCATCTCATCCCAGGACAAAACTGAAGTGCCATGTGCCATGAGGTAGCAATGGTGATAGCTTGACTTTGTTATATCACTCATGATAAAAACATAGGTCAGCACATTACACTGCAATGATATAAAACAATATAATTTTTTGCAGATCAAAAACAGTGTTAGGCAAGTTTACCTTACATGAGAATTACAGATCATATTTTCAATGCAAAATGAACTGAAAAGACAGAAACACTTACATACATCTGTAGGTGCACTTGCACTTCTATACAATCTAGATATCATTTCTTGATTTGAGAAGAGAAGACAGCTATTAATAACTAGAAATACAAAATATGAGTGCTGTAGTAAGGACAACTTGCTTGAGTAAAGTAGTGGACTTTTAGTCTTCTTTAAAGGTTGAGAAGAATGGGCTATTCAGGATGTGTAGTGGTAGGAAGCTGCATTCTAGAGCTGTAGGAGAGATATAAGGAAGCATTTTTCACTGAAGGAGTTGGACATATTTGGAATAGGCTGTCTAAAGATGTTGTAGGGTCAGAAACTATGAGTTAATTTTTACATATGGGCAGACATAAATGAATTTTTAGGGGGAGTGCGAAAAAACAAGTACGTGTTTAAGTAAAGAGCACAACTTATCCAGCAGGTAGGAAAATGCAATAAAATGCCAAATCTAACAGTTCTGAAATGTATTTTCTAAATGTACAAATGTCTAGAAATATAAAATAGCAAAACTGATCTTCCTAAATTACAGACATGAAATCAGATGCTTTGTCAATGAGAAGGCTTGTGTGTTTTTGGTGGTATGGTTTAGACGACTACTATGTTGCAAAATGATAATTCTGAATTGTCATATTCAAAAGTACAGTTCACCTGAGATTTCACCAGTATATGCATCTTACAAATGTAATATTCACCTGAGATTTCACCAGTATATGCATCTTACAAATGTAAGGTATCACAGCCTTGGAATAACAGGCAAAGTTTCCATCCCCATCTTATTCATTAACCAGGTAAACCTACAATACCTGACCACCTGTTTTCAGAGGCCATTTGGGAGTACTTTAAGCGGACTTGCTTACTCAGAGTCACACAGTAAGTAAACAGAGGCTGAGAGATTCAAATGAAACTGCACAATCTGAGGTTTGAAACTATTATGGAGAAGGGATGGAAGAGGAGCATTTAGCACCTCCTCCCAGAAGAATGCTAATTTGGGGTTTCATTGTATTGTTTTACTTCTTACTTAGAATTTGATGCTGTTTGTGACACTTTGAGATGCATTGTGTTTTCATTACTTGCAGCATTGTTGGGGTTTTGTCATGTTGGATGATTCATGACAATATAGTGCTTCAATGAAGTATTGTGATGGTGTAACAAAAAGGTAGACAAAATGGGCCAATCAATCATGGTCTTTCATTAAAATGTGCGTTTACATCTGGTTTTCTTTGTTTCCATAGAGGACAAAATGTGTTCTATGTGCACAGATTATTTTGGATGTTGGCCAAGCTGCAAAGAAAGGGCAGAGAATGCATTAAAAGCCAGGGGAGGCACCAAGGCAGGTAAAGGGGCGATTCAAGGTAGATATGATGAAACATTTTTTCACTGAAATGGTAGTTGACATGCTGGAGCCCTTTGCCACAATGACTGGCTGATTATAACCTCAGCAAGGCACCACAGCTGTCTATTTTCAGTCATATTGTTATTAATATTATTTATTCATTCATTGATTCATTCATTTTTTTTTCATTCATTCCTTGCTTTTTCCCTACTCACCCACTTATTCCAATTCACGGCACAGAGTAGAAAGAGGTCAAGACTAACGAAGCAGGTTAGGGATGTGGCAGAAGCATACACGACACTGCTGCAACAATGAAGCAGATATCAGGGACCAGTGGCTGGTCATTTTTTTGTATAGTTGTGTGCCCAGCTTTTCAGTGATACACATAATAGTTTGTTAATGTCACTTATGCCCACCACCTCATCATACCACACAGCAGACTCTCCCCTTAGTTACACTGTACCCCATTACTGGCTAAGTAGTTACACTGCACCCCATTAATGGCTAGGTAGTTACACTGCACCCCATTAATGGCTAGGTAGATATCAGTCCTCACATGCATGGATAGAATACTTCTTTCCAGAATTCTCTATTCCTGTCACTGATGCTGTCTTACATTATTAACTATTCTACAGTCCAGTGGTGTGTAACAATGGCTTGATTAATGTTGGTCAGACATGGTATGTTTAATAATATAAATCCAATGAAGTGATCTAACTGCTGGAAATAATAATGTCCAGGGTACTTCATAACAATGTTAGGATTTTTATATCCATTCCTCTTCTTTCCTTTGCTTTAGTTTCCTAAACAAAACATTGAACAATGTAAATTGTATCGCTTTACCTCCAACTCTCCTCTCATATACTCATGACTCAGGATCAACTCACAGTACCTGTCTGCCTTTGTCTGATTAAAGAAACAGTCCTGTTCAAAACAAACACATAAAATATGCAAAGTCAAATTTCACAAGGAAGAAATGTTTAATCTCTTTAAAGTATCATAGTGTGTTTTTAAACTCATTAGCACAGCCTGGCTATTTTCATATCCTTTTCAGCTTAGTACTTCTTAACTGGGGTCCATCAGTTGACCCTTGTAACATTCCTTAAAGTTACAGACCTATTCTGAATCTTTCTAATACAAGCTCACTGCTTTGGTACATGTCTGTGCTTCTACAATGAATTCACAATAAGGATACATGTTTCCTGTACCAACTAGAATGAGGGATATTGCTATAATCAAAAGTATTTTACATGCAGTTTATGGGTAAAGTTATTCTTACTAAAGGAATTTCAGTCTACATATTTCCTCCTTCATGAGCTCAGTTGATTAGAAAACCTGCAGTACAAATTTGATATTAAAGAATAAAAAACAGTGCATTACAGTTTACTAAGTGAATATCTGTCACTCACTTCTTAATTTCATGCACAACAGAAATTTGCAGCTTATCTTGAATGGAAGCAATGCAATTCTCCACAGCTGAAGCAATATATTTTAGATAATAAATCATGTATCTGCACAAGCTTTTATGTAGGAAACTAGCACAAGCTACATCTATAAATATGCTCTAATACAAGCATCTTCACTGTCTGGTACCCAACATGCAAACATCAGTCTGTTTTCCTAGCAGACAAAACTTTACAGTGACAGAGTCTGATAGATACAGAAACAAACTGACCATTTGTTAAGTCTTCCTAAAACTAGTTTCGGCAGATTTCAGACTCATGGCTAACAGCACAGTACCTCACACATCTTTATGTCTATTTTGTGTACAAGTAATTCATCTGATCCAGTTTACTGCTTTGCCTGCTTTCAGGATATCAAACATTTTGAACTGTGATTGCATCTTCACCATCAGTCCAACACTCACTTCTGCATATATTTTCTTCCTTGTTTGAAGTGCTCCCACCACCCTCACTCTGTACAATTGCAAATAACTAAAGATATATTGCTAATAAAACAACTGTCTTCTTCTTCTTCCTCCTCTACTGAGTAGAATAATGCAGTTCAATCTAAAAATGAAGGAATCAAACAAAATACTCTGTAAGATATGTAAGCACATATCATCCAACACCCACAGTCAATCTGCTGCAACCTAAATGAAGGCAGTTTTAAAATAAACTGAAATGATCAGTTAAGGAATTATCCCCTCCAAAAAGTTATCTTTACTAATGTTAAAATATGACTTTTCTTATCATTCTGCAACACAGGTTGCATAAAACGTTACACCTTTCTGTGTCATAGGAAAAGTACAACTTTACTGCAGACCTGAAACTAAGGTTATGGACTTGATAACTTACTATCTACAAGCTATAATGATGCAGCGTACACAAAAAGTCATGCATAAATAATACAAACAATGAACAGCCTCACCAGCATTCTACTGTCCTGTCTTTGCTACAAAGTACAAACTGAAAAGATGAAAGTGGATTTTACAAAAGGAGAACTTAGGAGAGCACAAGTACTTTAGTTAGAATCCTTATACATTCCCTTACTTGAAACTAGCTATAGAATAAACACAAGCTACAAGAAATATAGACATTGCAACCTACTGTAATGCTGCTGCATATTTCCTAAATCCATTTTCCTTGGTAGAAAGGATGTGTGTGAAGATATTAGAGCATCCCTGGGTTTGTGCCTTCTCCTGCTCTCTTCCACGCTCTCTCTCTCTCTCTCTATCTCTCACACTCACTATCTCTCATAAGCTCCAGTAGCAGTGAGCGTGTGTATGCGTGTGTGTGACTCTGTATGCATTTATGAGCACAGGAGAGACAGTATACAAGATACAAAAAGGTAGTTGAAATTTCAGCCTGCATCCTCGCTTAGTCACTCAGGGGTAACTGTCACTTTTCCGAAGCAGTGTAAAAACATCATGTCATGCAGCCACAGCACTCTGAGACAGACAGAACAATAAAGTAAGCTGACATCACAATGATAGTTTTATTGTGAGATAATTAGCTCTTCACAGACCACTGAAGGTTTCAGTTTTGCATCATTTACTGACCTGAGAATCAGTTTCATTAAAAGGGGATGCATAATTCTTAATACAACCCCCACCCTCATCCAGCACTCTTATTACAGCACATCTAACATCTTTTCCCCTTTTGTTCCTTCAAGCGCCTGTTTCACCCTTTCATTCATTTAATCTGTTGTGCAATTTTCCAGTCAGACCTTAACCTTATACATAGTCAGGTACCGGAAAAACTCAAGCAATGTGAAGCCATTGTGTCCTAAGCTAGGATTTTTTTTTTTTTTTTTTTTTTGCATGGTCCAGAATTATGGTTAACCAAAACTTCTTTGACTAGGCATTTACTGTATTTCTAGTTGAGAAAGCTGTCATTACATGAAGATGTGTTACATTCTTTGGGTGTCCTTCCATTAAATCATCTAAGAGAAGGATAGACTTCCGTGGGTGAGCCGGTAAGGCTTGGTTCAAACTTATACATTTGTGGTGTGCCTGGCATATATTCAGCAATATACTGGGGAGGGGATATGAGAAGTTTTATAAAACTAGATTCTGCAGCTTTCACTTATGCATTTCTAATGACATTGCATTGTATGGTGTAACATGTGCATAGATGTTTGAGAGGAAACTTCTAAATAAGAATCAAAATATGTTATACATATGCAAGGATAGTCTGAAGAGAATGGTAATGACCTATATCATGTGCCTTTAGCCCCCCACTCTATTATTAAAAATGATTCCTGTTTTTGCCATCCAGTTAGTATTGCGCATTTCTTCGCTTAAGTTATTGAAATGTGACTATCTTTACAACCACATCTGAAAATTAGGTAAGATAGCTCACAAATATATATCATGGGGAAACACTTCAAACAAATAAATTCTTCCTTTTTTTAAACATCTTGCAAATCAGTATAAGCTGTCAGATGCACTACAACGTGAGAGCAACTCCCTGTTTATTCGGGGCTGTTGAATAAGCTGAGCTGGTCATTTGACCTTCCAGGGAGTCAGAACTCATGCAAAGCTGCGTGAAAGGGTAAAAAAAGAACCCCATTAATGTAGTGGGTGAATCTATCTCTACTGATGTGAGGCTTTGTGACATTGTCTTGATATATAACATAACAGCATTGTTTTCTAAAACAATAATATGTCATAACAAAATAATACCTTAATGTGTATGACAAATGTGAAAGTGTCTAAGACAGCGCCTGAAATAACAGTAGGCCAGAAAATTCCTTTGACTGAAGAGAAATTAATTAAACTGCATTTTTATAGTAGAAATGCATTACACCCCACCTCACCCTTTTTGTTGGTGTGATTCCATAGCAACAATATTAATGAGGATGAGTATTACAAGGTAGCTGAACTGCTGCATTCAAGGAAATGTGTTTACAAAATAATGAAGCTTCTGGGTGCAGAAGTATTCTAAAAAGGAAGAGGTTGTCGCCTTAAAAAGGCATTTGACTAGAGTTAATCAGTACATTTACCAGCATGGATCTGTTTTTCATTAAACACATTTACTAGGTTGCTTATGAAATAGATTTTGTGGTTCACAGTAAGAACTTCATTATTACCGTCCCTCACAGTAGACTATGTATAGAACTGTGGTCCAAACTGGTGAAATGAAATTGAAGCTGTATGCGTAACCCGAGTGACAGTAACAAGGGGACCGCCCAAAAAGGTCATTAGTCAGTACAGTGCCTCTGGGTTCAATACTGTGACTAGCCATATTCAGTATAATTTTGTCACATATTACATTGTGGTTTAATAGTAAGATATCTTATTTAATGATGGCACTAGACCTGAGGCAATGATAACAAGTGGACAGTATTCATCCAGCTTTGCAAGCAGATATGTGGTGAATGGAAACAAATGCAAGACAATGCTGTGTAGATGGGTGGGAGGTATTGGTTACAAACAGGATCAGAACTGCCATCCTAGAAAGGACAGAGGAGGGAAATGATTTAGGGGGTTTATTTCCCCAAAGCTGAACAATGCAATAGATTGCAAAATAGTAGTGGCAAAGGCCAACAGGGTGTTCATGTGCATAGCAACAGAAGTCAGCTCTAGAGCGCATATACTGAGGTGATGTTTCCTTTATATGGGGCGCAGCTGAGAATGTATCTAGATTGCTATGTCCTGTTCTTTTAGCTCTAGAGAGAAGGAATTAAAATGGCTGACAGCATGCTATACAGAAAAAACAAAATGTGAGGGGAATGGAAGGACAAAGATATGTGAAATAATTCTGGAAGGTCCAGAAGAGATAAGCTATGAAGGCGTTTTATAATATTATATCTGGGTAAGAGAAATAGATTTGTAGATAAAAATTGGAGGATATTTTGTTGGAGGGAATGATTCAAATCTTGCTATCAAAATAGTTTTCTTTTCACAGAGACAGTAGTGATGTCTTCAAATTCATTGCTAGTGGCAGCTGTATGTCCATGTCAGTTAAAGGTATAGTGGTAACTGGGGCAAATACAGAAATCTATGAGGAAGAAGTGGAGCCAGCCCTCTCTTGGTTAAATCTATCAATTAGAACACACCTTACAGAACTTAGCCAACTCACCAGTGTCACCTACATGCTCTTATATGGTAATATAATAAAGTGACAATAACTTGATTTGCCCCCAGACCTTTTACCCCTTTACCATTTATATTACTTCATATCTGACTTTTGTCATTTATTTCCTCAATACATCAGTTTTCAAGCAGTCTGTCACTTTTTTTTACATTTTCTTAATACATTCCCAGAGCTCTTCCACTGTTCTTGGCTAGATATTATGTCTATGTATGTGTCTTAGAAAAGTAATCTCTGTGTTACTGAAATCTAGATCTGTACCTTTGTTGGAATCCCCCATGATACTGCAAGGAATGTGAAACATACTATGCCGTGATGACTGCTATCCCCACCTGACTGTCTGACCCTCTACTTTACCCCATCTCATTAATTATAACCAGGTAGCAAGTACTTTCAGTTATATGTGGCTGTATGTTCTGCTCAAATCCACTTTGCACTAGAGAATGTATGAAGTTCCTTTTCACCTTAGAACTGACTACTTTGCAGAGCAAAGCTGGACATGAGACTTGTCATCTTTGCAGGCTGTTTGAACTGCTCATGAATATTCCACCATCCGTCCATCCTTCTTACATGCCCTGCTGAGCTGTATACTATAAGTAACCATCCAGTCACCCTGGTTGCCTTTCCAGCATAATAACAAGCACATCAGCTTTTTCTACTTTATCTTCATTAAATGTCTAGTCTTTGCTCCTTACTTTACAGTCATTACAGCACCCCCCATCTCCTGTCCTTGTCTCTGTTATCTCTGTACATGAGTCTTTGCTCCTTACTTTACTGTCATTACAGCACCCCCCATCTCCTGTCCTTGTCTCTGTTATCTCTGAACATGAGTCTTTGCTCCTTACTTTACAGTCATTACAGCACCCCCCATCTCCTGTCCTTGTCTCTGTTATCTCTGTACATGGGTCTTTGCTCCTTACTTTACAGTCATTACAGCACCCCCCATCTCCTGTCCTTGTCTCTGTTATCTCTGTACATGAGTCTTTGCTCCTTACTTTACAGTCATTACAGCACCCCCCATCTCCTGTCCTTGTCTCTGTTATCTCTGAACATGAGTCTTTGCTCCTTACTTTACAGTCATTACAGCACCCCCATCTCCTGTCCTTGTCTCTGTTATCTCTGTACATGAGTCTTTGCTCCTTACTTTACAGTCATTACAGCACCCCCCATCTCCTGTCCTTGTCTCTGTTATCTCTGTACATGAGTCTTTGCTCCTTACTTTACAGTCATTACAGCACCCCCATCTCCTGTCCTTGTCTCTGTTATCTCTGTACATGAGTCTTTGCTCCTTACTTTACAGTCACAGCACCCCCATCTCCTGTCCTTGTCTCTGTTATCTCTGTACATGAGTCTTTGCTCCTTACTTTACAGTCATTACAGCACCCCCCATCTCCTGTCCTTGTCTCTGTTATCTCTGTACATGAGTCTTTGCTCCTTACTTTACAGTCATTACAGCACCCCCCATCTCCTGTCCTTGTCTCTGTTATCTCTGTACATGAGTCTTTGCTCCTTACTTTACAGTCATTACAGCACCCCCCATCTCCTGTCCTTGTCTCTGTTATCTCTGTACATGAGTCTTTGCTCCTTACTTTACAGTCATTACAGCACCCCCCATCTCCTGTCCTTGTCTCTGTTATCTCTGTACATGAGTCTTTGCTCCTTACTTTACAGTCATTACAGCACCCCCCATCTCCTGTCCTTGTCTCTGTTATCTCTGTACATGAGTCTTTGCTCCTTACTTTACAGTCATTACAGCACCCCCCATCTCCTGTCCTTGTCTCTGTTATCTCTGAACATGAGTCTTTGCTCCTTACTTTACAGTCATTACAGCACCACCCATCTCCTGTCCTTGTCTCTGTTATCTCTGTACATGAGTCTTTGCTCCTTACTTTACTGTCATTACAGCACCCCCATCTCCTGTCCTTGTCTCTGTTATCTCTGTACATGAGTCTTTGCTCCTTACTTTACAGTCATTACAGCACCCCCCATCTCCTGTCCTTGTCTCTGTTATCTCTGTACATGAGTCTTTGCTCCTTACTTTACAGTCATTACACCCCCCCATCTCCTGTCCTTGTCTCTGTTATCTCTGTACATGAGTCTTTGCTCCTTACTTTACAGTCATTACACCCCCCCCATCTCCTGTCCTTGTCTCTGTTATCTCTGTACATGAGTCTTTGCTCCTTACTTTACAGTCATTACAGCACCCCCCATCTCCTGTCCTTGTCTCTGTTATCTCTGTACATGAGTCTTTGCTCCTTACTTTACAGTCATTACAGCCCCCCCCATCTCCTGTCCTTGTCTCTGTTATCTCTGTACATGAGTCTTTGCTCCTTACTTTACAGTCATTACAGCACCCCCCATCTCCTGTCCTTGTCACTGTTATCTCTGTACATGAGTCTTTGCTCCTTACTTTACTGTCATTACAGCACCCCCATCTCCTGTCCTTGTCTCTGTTATCTCTGTACATGAGTCTTTGCTCCTTACTTTACAGTCATTACAGCACCCCCCATCTCCTGTCCTTGTCTCTGTTATCTCTGTACATGAGTCTTTGCTCCTTACTTTACAGTCATTACAGCACCCCCCATCTCCTGTCCTTGTCTCTGTTATCTCTGTACATGAGTCTTTGCTCCTTACTTTACAGTCATACCAGCCCCCTCATCTCCTGTCCTTGTCTCTGTTATCTCTGTACATGAGTCTTTGCTCCTTACTTTACAGTCATTACAGCACCCCCCCATCTCCTGTCCTTGTCTCTGTTATCTCTGTACATGAGTCTTTGCTCCTTACTTTACAGTCATTACAGCACCCCCCCATCTCCTGTCCTTGTCTCTGTTATCTCTGTACATGAGTCTTTGCTCCTTACTTTACAGTCATTACAGCACCCCCCATCTCCTGTCCTTGTCTCTGTTATCTCTGTACATGAGTCTTTGCTCCTTACTTTACAGTCATTACAGCACCCCCATCTCCTGTCCTTGTCTCTGTTATCTCTGTACATGAGTCTTTGCTCCTTACTTTACAGTCATTACAGCACCCCCCCATCTCCTGTCCTTGTCTCTGTTATCTCTGAACATGAGTCTTTGCTCCTTACTTTACCGTCATTACAGAACCCCCCATCTCCTGTCCTTGTCTCTGTTATCTCTGTACATGAGTCTTTGCTCCTTACTTTACTGTCATTACAGCACCCCCCATCTCCTGTCCTTGTCTCTGTTATCTCTGTACATGAGTCTTTGCTCCTTACTTTACAGTCATTACAGCACCCCCCATCTCCTGTCCTTGTCTCTGTTATCTCTGTACATGAGTCTTTGCTCCTTACTTTACAGTCATTACAGCACCCCCATCTCCTGTCCTTGTCTCTGTTATCTCTGTACATGGGTCTTTGCTCCTTACTTTACTGTCATTACAGCACCCCCATCTCCTGTCCTTGTCTCTGTTATCTCTGTACATGAGTCTTTGCTCCTTACTTTACAGTCATTACAGCACCCCCCATCTCCTGTCCTTGTCTCTGTTATCTCTGTACATGAGTCTTTGCTCCTTACTTTACAGTCATTACAGCACCCCCCATCTCCTGTCCTTGTCTCTGTTATCTCTGTACATGAGTCTTTGCTCCTTACTTTACAGTCATTACAGCACCCCCCATCTCCTGTCCTTGTCTCTGTTATCTCTGTACATGAGTCTTTGCTCCTTACTTTACAGTCATTACAGCACCCCCCATCTCCTGTCCTTGTCTCTGTTATCTCTGTACATGAGTCTTTGCTCCTTACTTTACAGTCATTACAGCACCCCCCATCTCCTGTCCTTGTCTCTGTTATCTCTGTACATGAGTCTTTGCTCCTTACTTTAAGTCATTACAGCACCCCCCATCTCCTTTCCTTGTCTCTGTTATCTCTGTAACACGAGGAATCACCACATCTCAGTCATACACAATATAGCTTACGCTTCTGTTATGCTTACAGTGACTATCACTCCTGGAAGCACAACATGCCACTGCATTTTTGATTATGCACAGCATTACCAACTATCTGTGAGTTTCCACTTTACCTGGCCTCCATTTAATAACATAAAATATAGTACTTAACTGTTTAACACCTACTTGTCAGAAGGACATTAAACAAATGCAAGCTGCATGTAGAACACATAATGTATTAAAGGAAATCTATGCTCCACTGACTGTGTAGATGATACATTAATTTAACCCTAAGCTATTCACTGAAATGCTGTATAAAATCATTTTACTTTCATGGAATGTACTCTATTTATCTTTTAGGAATTCCCCCACTCTGGAATTATAGATAAACTCACTAAACTAGGTATAAATCCCTATGTCACAAGATGGGTTGCCAACTGACTCACTGACAGAACCCACACTGTGAAAGTAGCAGACTCCAAATCAGACTTCTGATTCAGAATACCATAGGGTTCAGTCCTGGGTCCTCTCCTGTTTGGTATCTACTTCTCTGAAGTACAGGCTAACACAAAAGGTCTTTGGCAAATGAAGTTCGCAGATGACTGCAAACTAGAAGCCATAATCGAAACTCCTAATGATGTGGACATCCTACAAAAGGGCCTCACTGAGACAGATGCCTGGTGTCAAAGCCATGGCCTCAAGCTCAATGCCAAAAAGTGCACTGTCATCCCCTTTGGTAAAAACTCTGTACCCATGAACTACAACATAGGTGGTAGTATACTTAACACCGAAAGTGTTATAAGAGACCTTGGAACACAGGTGAACAGTAGTCTCTCCTTTGATAATCACATCTCCACAGTAGTCAGGAAATCCTTCTACGTGGCAAACCTCATCACAAAAGATTTCTCATCCAGAAAAAAAAGAGGTCATTGTTCCCCTCTACTCATCACTCATTAGAACCATTATAGAGTACAATGCCCCTTTTGGTATGTACCTCACAAGACATCTACAACAACTGGAAAGGCCGCAGAAATACCTCACAAAGGGGATTACCACCCTCAAACAGATGCCCTACGCAGACCATCTCAAAAAACTCCAGCTTTACTCCGTCGCATATCGCCTACTTAGAGGTGATCTCTGCCTAACATACAAAGCTATGTCAAACCCAGAGCTGTTGGACATGCTCCACTTAAAGAAGTCCCAATCCTTCTGTGCTACATGCTCTAGGGACCTAAACCTAATCACCACAATAAACAGAACATGCCAGAGGGATAGATTCCATACTCTTGAATAAACTACCTATCTATATCAAACAAAGCTCCTCATTAGTACTCTTCAAGAAAAATTTTGTTGATTGGATGGGAAATAGGAAATTCACCCCGGGATCACATCTGTGACAGTGGCAAAGGAAAATAATTTTCTTGGGTGGCAAAAGCCAGGGTACCTTTTTGGCTGGGCTTGTATAGGCCCTAGGGCCGATAGCCTAGTACCTACCTATGAACCTAGAAACATGCACTTCAATAAATAAACACCTGCATCACCAGCAATCACCTCTTACAAAGTGCGTTCTTTTCTACATCTTAGCTTGCAAATGTTGCTAAAACTAACAGGAGAATTTATCCTGAGGTACACCTCAAGGTTACCTTTTTGAATTCAAAGACAGCCTACCATAGTGTTTTATTTATTTATTTATTTATTTATTTATTTATTTATTTATTTATCTTTTGTTCACTAGGTTAGTCTCACTAAGTCAGTATCCTCTTTTCAGGGGAGACTCAAGTTGATATTTAAGGTTTACCATCAAATTGCAAAATGCATCTGTGTGAACATTTGGAATGCCAAACTTAAATATTGAACTTTAAAATAATTTGTCTCGCTAATGTTGAACATGGTAATATTGGAGTTTGACATTAACTATTTCCAGGAACTGCCTTCTGAAAGACATCTACATGGGCCATGCAGACTAGCATGTCCACTGCTTCCATGTCATGGCAGCTGTGTTCATCCATTGTAGTAGCAGTAAGTGGTGAGGAGTTTAGCAGTAAGTTTAGGTTAGGAGTTTTGAACATGAGTCAATGTGAGGGGCTGCATGTGTGAGTGTATGTGTGAGTGCCTGTGCACGTGTGTGTGTGTGTGCATGCTAGCATATGTGTGTGTGTGTGTGTGTGTGTGTGTGTGTGTGTGTGTGTGTGTGTGCGTGTGTGTGCGTGTGTGCGTGTGTGTGTGTGTGTGTGTGTGTGTGTGTGTGTGTGTGTGTGTAAGTGCATGTACATGTGTGGGTGTGCGTGTTCATGTGTGTGTGTGTGTGTGTGTGTGTGTGTGTGTGTGTGTGTGTGTGTGTGTGTGTGTGTGTGTGTGTGTGTCTATATTTGTGTTTATGAGTGTGGATGGGTGGATTGAGTTAGCTGTCATACCTCTACACACCCTTCTACTTTAATGAGTATGGTCTGAAAGATTGTATGTGGGGAACCACTAGCCACAGTGGAAAACTCTATACTCATGCCTGAATGGCACTTAAACACCTTTGGGATAATCAGGTGGAGGGGGAGCACTATATACCATGAGTACTCAATAGGGCATGCCATTAAGGCACATATCTAACTACCCACAGCTCATAAGCTAATCTATAAGCCTTCTAGTTGTCCTGCCCTCTCCTGTCTGTTCACCATGTATCACCCAAACAGACCTCTGCGATCAATCAATCAGATGCTCCTTAATGTTGCAAAATCTAACCTTTCCACTGGTCAAATGCATTACCCATATGCTATAGCAAAGCTCCGGAATGGTCTCCCTCCTTCAATTAGGTCTACTAGCAACCCTGAATGCTTTAAGACTTTGCTGAAACAGCACTTGTTCTTCCATTGGCTATGTACATGTACCAGCACTGACTATAATAAAATGCAATATTCCTAGCCTTCCTACTTTTCCTCCCCACCTCACTTATGGCTCAGACTCCACATATATACATTCCGTGCTTCTAATTTACTAAATCCAATGTGTGCCACCCAGCCACACATAATCTACTATATTGGTTACTTACCATGTCTTCTATTCACTCTTGATGCCTATATAACAATTGTTCTAAGGCTATTCCTTACTTTCAGTATCTTTAATCAGCTACTCTCAA
Source organism: Protopterus annectens (assembly GCF_019279795.1). Classification (NCBI taxonomy): domain Eukaryota; kingdom Metazoa; phylum Chordata; order Ceratodontiformes; family Protopteridae; genus Protopterus; species Protopterus annectens. Next base: position 1,536,381,636 of record NC_056729.1, read on the forward strand.
TCTCTCTCTCTCTCTACTCCAAATCTGCAATACTGTATTGTTCACAAATTCGCTATTATCCCATGTCATCAATTGTATTCTTGTTTTGCTTGCATACTTAAAATCTAACAACTGTATAACTAGTAACTAGTATTATCTATTTTATTCTATCACCTATTCTACTTAGAGGCGATCTCTGCCCGACTTACAAAGCCATGTCTGACCCAGTTCTGTTAGAAATGCTACATCTAAAGAAATCCCAGTCCCTCCACGCCACATGATCCAGAGAACTCAACTTCATTACCATAATCAACAGAACATGCTGGATGGGTTCATAACCCAGAGACTGCCCATCCTATGGAATAGACTTCCCATACATGTCAAGCAGAGCACCTCACGGGCCCTCTTCAAGAGGAATCTTGATGACTGGATGGGAAATAGAAAATTCACCCCGGGGATCACTTCAGTGGCTCTACTCGACAGATGCACTAGGAACTAAGGTCGGGTGGCATGATGCCAGGGTAATCGTATGGGCTAGGCTTGTAAAGGCTCCAGGGCCATTAGCCTAGTAAACACCTATGAACTTATGAAACTATGGTGTTCTGTACCATCACTGCTTTATTTCTGTATTTTGATTTTGTAGCTTTATCATGTTTTTTGGAGCTTTTTTCCCCAGGCCTCTACTGGAAAAGGGCTCACTCTGGCCCAGTAGACCTCCTGGTAAACAAATGCAAACAAATAAATAAATATCATAAAAAGGTACCTGGAACCACTACACACCAAGAATAAGTAGCATGTGGTAAGGCCATAAAAAAAAAACATCTTCAAACTCTGTACCCTCCCACCTCCAATATTAGTCCTTTGTGTCATCAGTAGACACTAGAGATTCAGTAAAATAATAAATAACTACACACACACAAACACACACACACACACACACACACACACACACACACACACACACACACACACACACACATATATATATGAAAAAATGCATAAGATGAAGAGGAATTTGAATTGTGCACCCTTGGCACAAGAAACCACTGCATGAGCATTCTACTCTATCTGATAACTTAGTACACAAGGTGTTTTTTAATACATGAGGAGAATCTCGGGTATTATGCAATACCTGCAACATTAGGCATAACTGTCAACCTCATGAACAGCTTTGGCTCTAGCATACACTGAAGCACAAGAAGTGTGAAACTCGAATGTCTGGCACTAAGAATGGACTATAATCGTCTGCAAATAATCTGAGTTGGGGTAAATGAGACATCCTGGATGTTCTGACAATAGGGACAGGTATGGGGTATGTGCTGTCTATTTTACTGTGTGCTTGCAGGTGTGAAAGAGTAACTGACACAGGGTGCCTATGCTGACATGATGCGGCCATCACAGTTAACTAATGCAGGAAGTGCAGTTTGTAGACATGCAAATTACTTCATAATGAGGTCTTTCCTCATTGCAGCTAATGTGTCTATGAATTTTAAAGTACAGCTTTGTGGAAAGTAGCACCTTAATGATTCCTTGAATAAGCCATGATTTTACAATTATTGTTAACAAATGATTAAACCCTTCTGTAGCAATCTTGTCATATTCGGTAATCTCACTGTATATAATTTATATATTGTTACTGTACATTGCCTTCTATATATAAACTACATATATTGCCATTGTATTCTATCTTGCTTTTATTTCATACAAATATACAGACATTGTACACAGCTTTTATTTTTTTCTTTATATTTCAAATACATATACAGACATTGCATTCTGCCTTAATTTTTCTTTTTGAATTTTTGTATAAGGTCATAGTTTTAAAGGGGTCCTCAGGTCCAGTTTGTCTACATTAAATAAAGTAAATTGTTGTTGTTGTTGTGTCTTTTGGCTTTTCCCGGTTATGGGTCGCCACAGCGGAACTCCGGTCCACTAATGATTGGTAGTTGATTTTTACATGCTGAGTTACCAGCCCTGATGCACAACCTTCAAAGAAGGTGCGCCCATTCACGCATGTCTCCACGCAGAAGACGCTCTAGCTGAGAATCGAACCGGACAGCATCTTACGGTGAGGTGACAATGCTACTGCAGCACCACCACCGCGGGTACATTAAATAAAGTAAATAATAAATAAAATTCCACACTGTACTGAGTTTGTACATGATAGGCCAACAGAATGCATGCTAAGCATATTATACTTGGTACATACATTGAGGATTTGCATATGTGCATGTATGCATAACGGAGTTGGGGAATACATGTACAGAAGGTTCGTAAGGATTACTTGTAAAAACTACACACAGAGGAAATGCTGCTAAAAAGAATGCATGTTGTACGCACTGTAAAACCTGACACATCAAGAAATGCATGCAGCACTGAGTACACAAATTATTTATTACTGATACATTAAGTTAATGCTTAGTAAAGTGAAGACATGCAGTGCCTTAAAGGAGAGCATGCTGTGTTCATGATGTAATAATGCAATGGATGCTGTAATGAACACACATAAGGTAGAATTAAGGGAGTACAGGTTGAATCTAGCAGTACACAAAATAAAGGAGAGTGCATTGTAATCAGGGACACATGACAGGCTATCGTAGTCCAGACTGTTCCCAGTTCAGATGTAATATATCATGGAATATTGGCTTTTCTAAATGCACTGTATAAACGGAGCCTTGACACCATGGAAGATCATGCCTATAGCAGTTATGACAATGGTGACAAAATGATGTCGCTGGATCACAACACTGCCTAGCTTCGCAGCAGAAATGGCTTCAGCATACCAATCTTGCTTGCTGCATTACTCCCATCATTAAAGAAAAAATTAGAACTAAGTTCTGAATATATTTACAGTTTCAAAACAACAGTCAAAACTGCAGTGTGAATGATGTTGCCAAGCAGAGAAGAAAACAGTAAAAGTGTTAACAACACAAACTGTGACCCCAGATGGTTTGTTCTAACTATTCTGTAAGTTGTCCTAAATAGTGTCTATTTTTTTCTGGCAGCTGCTACACATTCAAATGATTATTTTCATTTATAATAGATTATTTCATTTATGAGTAAACCAGATACTATAGAAGATACAGAAACATAGCCGTGTCTATACCTCAGAATTGCCATGGTAACCAAGGCACTATACAAATTCAGTTCTCAAGGTCTCGGAGTTTCAGCATGTTCTTTTATTTCTGATTTAGTATTACTCTTTAAAGTAAAATAATGCACAACACTTTATAATTATGCTTGGTTGTATAATTCAGAGAATACCTGAAAATCTACTATGGGAGTACATGAAACAGTAAGATTATACTGACAATTCTAAGAAATATCTAATTTTGTGATTGACTCTACAATGGGCTGAAGGCATGTAGAACATAACACTTGCCTGCATGCTGCATTCTGTTGCTGTTATGGATAGTATTAATGGGGGGTGGCTCAGGATTTAATGTGCATGTTTTTGAAATAATCAAATTAAAATCAGTTGAGTTCTGTACTCAGTCCAAGCTCTCTGTACTCCCAAACAGTTTCTTGGGATAAAATTTCTCTGCTGGCATTTCATTAACATCACGTGGACCTGCTGTACTCCTAAAATTTCATCTCTCAAAGTAGATTGACAATTGATGTTCTTACACTAAACATCTTCTGTTCAATAAAGCATTAAACTTTATCCCAGATCACCTAAGAAAGGGAACCTTTGTGATCCAGTAAGAAGCAGGATCCAAGAACAATTTATTTATTTTTTTGTTGACTGCATAAGTCCCATTAGGCCAATGGCCTCTTTTCAGTGGAGACCATAATGGTATTCATACTGACTAGGGGAAATTTAGCAAGAGCAGCAGGGAACTCCCCTACTCTTTTCAATAAGTGTGGTGAAATGTGTTTGCATCCACTTGAACTACCACAAACATCTCATTCATAGGACTGTACTCTCAGGAGTGCAAGTCCCCCTTATTCTTCACTGCAGTGCCAGTATTAGAAAATTGATCCACCTAACTGGTGTAGGAATAGAACCCACATTCTTCTTATCCTCCATCACCAAAAATAAGTGTGCCCCCTGTTGAGCTACTGACACCAAACGTCAGCGGAAATCCACTATTTGCATAGTAGTCCAGAAAAATGAATAGCTGTTTTAGTGTCTGTTCTCTCTATATGTATTAAGGCATGGCAGAATGCATATTATGCAGTAGCAATTTGCAATTACGTAGTACAGAAAGATATAAGGCGAGGCAAAATACCACAAACATCTGACTCTCTAAATGTGAGAGGGAATCAGCTTCTGCAAGTGGAAGGTTTAAGTATCTTGGGGGTCAACTTCATGACAGAAAGTGGGAGTATCCAGAACATTTACTAATGGTTAGGTGCAGAAAATGTGGAACTGCAGATTTTATTCCAGGTTATGGTGATTAACTGAGAACTATGTCACAAGATGAAGCTCAGAACATTTAGCTCAAGTCTCATCAATGACCATAAGTTTTGAGTAATGAGTGAAAGGGGTCTATAATCGCTTGTCGAATGGGAATTACCATGAATGGCTATTCTATGAACGATATCCAGCAAACCTCCTGTTCATCGAAAATGTACATTATCGGAAACAAACTCATCGCATAGCCATAGGTGGCCAACATACACACAGTGGATTCTGGTTAACAGTGGAGCCTCCTCATGTGTGGGGCTGCACCCCCCCCCCACACCCCCCAATTATATATACCTACTCCAAGATCCCACTACAGTAGGGAAAGGGAAGATATCCTTATCCCTAGCATACCTGTAAGTCTGTACTGCCTTCCTTTTCAATATACTAAACTCCCCTTCTCTGTTCCTTTTGCCCACCATCTGTCAGTTGGGAAAATATCCCCTTTTAATTATAGTATATGCCCTGATTAGAAAGCAAATGGCCTGGATTAGTGTCTCAAATCAGATTCTTTATATAAGTACCAATGAATATCACTTTCTGTGTTGCTACTAGCTACACTGTCATTATAAGTGTGATATGTAAATGTCAACCTTTTATTAAGCTGTCATTGAAATCACTCCAACTTCTATGTACAGCTCAAGGAAGTTGCATGTATATTACAGTAACTGCAGGTATAACTCTCAGAACTTTGTCCTCCAAGATAAACATCTGAGCCTCCTGCAGGATTGACAGAGGAATGGTACCAAGTACCTTAGAAAAAGATCCTCTCGAGTGTCCCATCTGTTATGGTGCTTCAGTCAGTTTCCACAGCTAGAATTTTCCATATGTTGCCACCTCTCACATGCATTCATGGATGCCTCATTCCACATAATCATATCACACATATTTCTGTTCTATACACATTTGTGTAACAACAAAACAATAAATGTGCTTCATTTCATTTGCTTATTCATTGTTTTGAGCTCTTTGCATCCTTATAGTTAACCATTACCTGATACCATGGCTCTCCTAAATTGTCAGGTATGCTGAACACTCCCACCTCCTCCAGACTCGGTCCAACAACATTTGGGGCCTGCAGAGAGATCGACAATTCCCAGGGCAGTGTCTTCTCCATTCCTACACCCACCTAGTAACACACTGAGGGTGGGATATGCAATACAGGCAATCAGTACTAGGCCACACCTCACTTTCACAAAGGGATGATGTCACCAAGATACCCCACCTAGTCTCAGGCAGCACTACATTGCTGCTTCCCTAGTCTCCACCAGGGAAATCAACCTACACTAGTGCTCCCTGAATGCGTGTGTGCCTCCCAGTTCCACTGCAGAATGGTTTTACCCACCCAAACTGCACCATCAAGCAGCTGAACTCAGGTCAGCTGGGATATAGTTGGGGCTTTATTCGTGTACACCTCTTGCACAGGTATCTGTACTGTATTTCTGCAGACACAGGCTAACAGAGAGGTAACAGGGTATGTAATGGGAAAAGTAAAAATAACAATAATAATAATAACAAATAAAACACGGAACTGCATTGCAGACATTCTGGCTCCCTATTGACATGTTGGCTATTGAAATGCCAAGTGCCGAAAAGCCCCCCCCCCCCCAAATGAAAACATGGAAACGAGTGAATCTCAAAAATCACTCTTTTCCTTTAAACTTCTTGGAGGGGAGCAATCCCTACTGCAACCCCCCCACACCCACACCTCAGACATATATATCAACTCTGAGATCACTATGCCTTGGAGGAAAGGGACTTGGTGTATACAAGTCCGATCTTTCAGCCGTTCAGTGTCTGCGTTTCAGGAATCATTATGGTGGGTCCCAACATTACAAATTACCAACATTCCAATAAAATTCAAATACAGACATCTGGTTTCATTGAAAAATTCAAGGACTAACTAAGGGCCCATATAAATATGGGCACCATGAGCTTACTGTTTCTCTTTGCAGGCCTTGATCATTAAGTCACTTGGGCTATCACATTTCCATGAATTCTACTAGGCAACTCAATTAATCAGATTTGGGAACTTTTGCCACTAGCAGTACTTCTACAATTCCCCCAGAAATGCAAAGTTACCCTGTATTTTCCCACAGAGATGCCTATGGATTATTAGAAAGTAATGTGGCTCACACTTATTAGCAGTAATTGTGACATTTGTAACAAAAAGGTCCACGCACATTATAGCATGCAGTTGTTTATAAGAACAGTTATATAGCAGAACAAGGAAAAGACAAATATGAAGAAGATGGTCCTAGCCTTCTACTTGGAGAATTAGAAAGTAGGGGGAAAGCATTATGTACGAACCTTTGGATGGGCTGCAGTTATAGAAACATTAGAAAATAAAACACACTGACAGCATTGTATCTTTATATACCTTAAAAGTGCAAACTATGGTTAACATTATAATTAAAACAATTATATCAATAAAATGAATGATGAAAAGAACAGATATGAATTGAGCTACTATGGTTCTTGAAGGAGGTAGCATAATTAAGAAGTGGTAGTTATATGACAAAGAAATAATGCTGCACAAATCATACCAATCAAATTTCAGGAACCTTCCTTCAGCAAAGTTATAAACAATTCCAGTAGACATGACAAATGCAACAGACTCTAAACAGAAGGGAAAAAAGATAAATGCAACATAATGTAAACAGAAGAAAGGTAAAGAAAGCAGAGAAGGTAAGCATGACAGATGAACAGAATGCTAAGCAGTGTCTGCAGAGTACTAAGGCAAGGGAAAGATGAACCGAACAGGTTGCCTTAGAAGTCCTTTCATACCAGCAGAATCTGTTTTCATGGTTCTCTGCTAACAATCTTTTTTTATTTTATTTTATTTTATTTTAACAATGATATCCATGTGTGACTATCCCAGAATGTTAATAAACTGATGCCAGCTAAACCCTGCATAAACTATGCAATGAGTGAATGAAAGTGCGGGTGAGACCAAATGGGACTAGGGATGTCAGAAAAATATGACAGGCATCAGAAGGACAAAAGTACATACATAAATATTGTATCACTTATCACTTTGCAGCCTTCAGGAATAGAGGACTGCAAAAGGAAGAGTCACTCTTCAAAAAATGAGACAAAGCCTGTAAGCCAGCTGCAAGCTCCATTGTTATATTTAAAGTAAACCTGCACTGATTTAATACAAACATCCTGCAGTGCAATGGTGTTTAGAGAGCACCACAGAACAGCTAGCAACGATATTTAATTTCACACTTGCTTTAAGGCAGGTGTGTGTGTGTGTGTGTGTGTGTGTGTGTGTGTGTGTGTGTGTGTGTGTGTGTGTGTGTGTGTGTGCGTGCGTGCGCGTGCGTGCGTGCGCGCGTGTGTGTGTGTGTGTGTGTGTGTGTGTGTGTATGGGTGTACATACATACATGTACATTTGTACACGTACATTTGAATACATACAAGCTTCTGTGTTTCTGGATGTGTGTGTGTGTGTGTGTGTGTGTGTGTGTGTGTGTGTGTGTGTGTGTGTGTGTGTGTGTGTGTGTGTGTGTGTGGGCATACACTCAGATTTCACACATAAAGATTTAGCAGCTTGCTAACTTCAAATGCTGTACCGACATCACTCTGCTTTTAAGTCTATATCTATCTCAGAGGGATCATTGAGGAAGCCTTCATGCATGACACCTACTTCCTTACTGCCTGCTTTCCAGAAGAGTAGCCTCTATATTTTGAAGGCTAGAATGAAACTTCTATCACATCAAGGAAACTCAGCAGGTACCAAGGGAGAAAAAAGCAGAAGAAATGGCAGATGATGAGTGTACTGTTGTCAGCAGTGTTTGAAGTTAGGAGCAAAAACATGTAGGGAAGTTCTAGTCTGTTTTACACACCACACTACCCTGTCAAAGTCTCAGGAATAAATGCATGAAAGCTGGGAGATGGGTGACTGATTAGAGCTCTGTAGGATTCAGAAACTTGAAGGCAGGGATAAATATTTTGGCTGTACCTCTGACAGGAGAATTAATAATCAACAAGTCCTCTTAAAACTATTTGTATTTCTTTCTCAAAATCATTGTGCATTTTCATAGATTAAGGACTGGGTTTTTGAAAAAGATTCCATATGGTTGCTGATTAAAAATATATTCATTAGAATATGACTGTTATGCAATGAGATTTGAGAATCCAAACAGCAAACTCCAACTCCAAAACTTACTAGTTGTAATGACTGAGCACATAATGGCTACTGTATGATGTTGATGCATTTGGAAGAGCAAAATGACTTTAAAATGGTCATTTTTCGATTAGCCTGTCACCTCACTTAGTACTAAGGAATTGTAAACCTTACTAAGACTGGTAATATAGCTGGAAGAAACTATTATGAAACTGTCCAAATGTGTCATGCATACTTCTACAGCTTATACTGACCAGTGTTTAATGTCAGTCCTCAGTCTGTTATTTCTTTATTCATGGTTACAAGTACATTTTCTTATCATTCATTGAGCTGTATCTTATATGTCCAAGTAACCACCTTGAAAATGCCTCTTCATGACCTATTCATCGAGCTGTAAAATGAGACTATTACATACTTAGGATATGAGGATATCTATGCTTCTTATACCCAATCAATATACTTAACTGTGTGATTAAGCTTAATGAATTGACATACCCGTGCTTAGGTTGCACAACCACTCCTTGAAATCTATTGGCTACATACTGTCGCATCTGCAGTCAGTCTACTACCTCTCATATATTTGCCTTTAACTATCCCTTTAAAAACATGACCAGGAAGCATCCTGCAACTATGGAGTTCAGCCTAGCAGATTTCTCCATAGCTGAAGCATGCATTCTGGTCATGTTTTAAAGGGATAGTTAAAAGCCAGAAGTTGGATATGTTAAGACAAGAACTTCAGACAAGAGGCTATGATGAAGATCTAAAGAATGAAGCTTCTGACGATGTAACTAATGAAAGAGATGGTAGAGCCAAAAGTACAGTTTTGTACCTACCATAAATGTAGATGTTCGAGTGTTCACACTGCTGCAGTCATTACACTTGGGTTATCCTGCTGTCAGGCAGTCCCGCAGTCGGCCAGAGTTCCAAAGTCTTGGTCCGGCGTCGGTTGCTGTCACTTCTTCCCTGACGTCAGTGCACCAGGGGTATATAGGATACATCCGACGCCATTTTCTTCAGTTTTTCTTGCCCCAGATGTCAGGTGCCCCCAAGTAGGTAGGCAATACATATTGCTAATCAAAAATATACATATAAAATAATAACAATACCTTCAGTTATCAGCAAATACACCCCAAAGGTTGTATAGGATAGAAAGGTATAGATAAGTCCAGCTAGTTCAGAGGGAATGGAGGGAGGGTAACCTGGACTGCAGCAGTGTGAACACTCGAACATGTACATTTATGGTAGGTACAAAACTGTACTATGTTCATCGTGTTACACTGCTGCAGTCATTACACTTGGGTAGAATCCCAAAGCTAAGGTTGGGTGGCTGGTCTATAAAGAGTTAGGAATGGCTATGAGGCCCTGCAGAACTGCAGTGGCAAATCCTGCTCTGGATTTAGAGTAAAGAGGCAGGTGGTAATGCTTGGTAAAGGTGTGCACTAAACTCCAAGTTGCAGCCTCCAAAATTTCCTTGGTAGGTACTCCTCTGAGAAAGGCTGTTGAAGTGGCTGTTGCCCTGGTGGAATGTGGCCTAATATTATTTGGGACTGATTTTCCATGCTGTGTGTAGCAGTACTGAATACAGTGTCCTATCCATTTGGATATAGTCTGCTTTTAGATAGCCTTACCCTGTGATCCTGCAGCATATGCTACAAACAGTTGCTCAGTTTTCCTGAAAGCTTTTGTTTTGTCCAAGTAGAAGCGTAGCTGCCTGTGTATGTCTAAAGAATGCAGAAGTTTTTCCCCTTTATTCTGGGGGTTTGGATAAAAAGTTGGCAAATGGATGGTTTGGTTAAGAGCCACACTAGATACCACCTTTGGCATAACAGTAGGGTTTGTCCTTAAAGATACCCTGTCCTGATGAAAAATTATAAAAGGTTCCACTGCCATTAATGCCTGTAGCTCTGAGACTCTTCATGCTAAAGTTACTGCCAGGAGCAGAGCTGTTTTCCATGATAATAAATTTAGATCGGCTGTATTGGCTGGCTCAAATGGTGGTAGGGTCAGTTTTTCCAAAACGAAATTGAGGTCCCAAGTTGGTGTTAGTGCTCTCTGGGGCAGTCTTATGTTTTTAGCCCCTCTGAGGTCCTGCTTTAGCAAGGGATGAGAGAATAAAGGAGGATCCGTGTTGTAATGTGCTGAAATGGCAGAGATGTGGATCTTAATTGATGAGAAGGATAGGCCTCTGTCCAGCATCTCAGTTAAGTATTGCAAAATCTGAGGAATGTTTGGAACAAGAGGGTCAAGGCTTTGAGCCTGGTTCCAGGCACAGAATCTCTTCCATTTTTCTGAGTAAGCCTTCCTGGTGCTAGGCCTCCTGGCCTCCAAAATGACATCCATAACAGCTTTAGAGAGAGGTGTTGTCTGTTTGACTAATGCATCTGCCATGCAGCCAGGTTTAGGGTTTTGAGCTGACCGTGCGGGATCTGATTGTTTTGTTGAGTCAGAAGGTGTGGAATTTGAGGCAAAATCCATGGTGGGCCTTGAGCCAAGTTCCTTAAGATAGGGTACCAGTGCTGGCGTGGCCAGTCTGGAGCAATCAGGATAATCTGTGTTTTTTCTTGTCTGGCTTTTAGGAGTACCTTTGAAAGGAGAGGCAGTGGTGGGAAGGCATAAACTTTTAGGTTTTTCCAGCTGAACAGAAGAGCATCCACTTTCCATGCTTGTTTGTGATAAGTCCTTGTGCAAAATTTTTGTAGTTGGCAATTCAGTGTGGAGACAAAAAGATCTATGTCTTGGCATCCCCATTTTTGCGTTACCATGCTGAAGATTTGTGGATTCAATTTCCATTCATGAGAGTCCATGATATTTCTGCTTAGATCATCTGCAAGAGTATTTTTCTTTCCTGGCAGGAATTGTGCTTGCAGGTGAACTTGATACGTTAGAGCTGTGTTCCACAAGGTCATGGCTTGTCTGCATAGGGGATAAGAATGAGTGCCCCCTTGCTTGTTTATGTACCACATTACTGTGGTGTTGTCTGTCTTTAGTAATAATTGTCCTGGATGTAGAAGGTCCTTGAAAGCTGTTAGTGCATTTTGAACAGCCAACATCTCTTTTTGATTGATGTGAAGATACATCTGGTCTGTGGTCCACTTGCCCTGAATGCATTTTCCTGCCATGTGTGCTCCCCAGGCATAATCCGAAGCATCTGTTGTTAGAGTTTGCCTGGCTGTGGGTTAGGTAAAAGGCTGACCCTTGTTTAGGTGACATGCCTGTGCCCACCATCGAAACTCCTGTTGTAGGAAGGGAATCATTGGTATTACTGCTTCTAAACTGTGAGAGTGTTGAGTCCAAACACTTTTTAGGTACCATTGTAATTTCCTCATATGCAGTCTGGCATATGGTATTAGTAGTATGCAGGATGCCATGAATCCAGGGCCTGCAGAATTTTTCTTGCAGGGAGATGGGGCTTTTTTGCCAGTAATTGAAAATATTGAGTTAGTTGAACTTGTTTGTCTGGCGTGAGGTAAGCCATCTGGGCCATTGTATTTAAGCTGGCACCCAGGAATATAATCTGTTGCGAGGGCACTAGTTTTGACTTCTTTTCATTTACTGTGTACCCTAGAGAAATTAGCAACCTTTTTACAAATGCCAGATGCTGTAGAAGAATGTCCTTTGTCTCTGCTTGAATGAGGCAGTCGTCCAGGTATGGATATATTTGAATTCCTTTTTGTCTGCAAAATGCAATTACTGGTGCCAGGCACTTTGTGAAGACCCTGTGGGCAGTAGATAAGCCAAAGGGCAGTGCAGAGAATTGGTAGTGCATTGTACCAGCTTTGAATCTGAGGTATCTTCTGCAATTTTGTCTGATAGGGACATGCAGGTATGCCTCTTTGAGGTCCAGAGTAACAAGCCAAGCCTTCTTGCCCAGCATGGGTAGAAGCTGCTGTAATGTCAACATTTTGAATTTCAGAATATCCAGATAAGTATTCAGAATTGAAAGGTCTAGTATGGGCCTCCAGGCCTTGTCCTTTCTGGGGACCAGGAAGAGTCTTGAGTAAAATCCTTGTCCTTGTTCCTGTTGTGGTACTTTTTGAATAGCTGTCATGTCCATGAGGGCTGAAATTTGTTTTTGTGCCTCTGCCCATTGATTTTGTGGCAGGTCTGGCATTCCTTTTAGCCTTGGTAAAGTATGAAAGTGAAATATGTAACCTTGAGACACAATATTCAGAACCCAAATGTCTTGGGTGATTGTTTGCCAGTATTGAGAAAAAAGTGCTAGTTTTCCCCCTAAGGGGGCTTCCAAAAGGGACGTGCTTGGCGTACAATGGGGAAAGTCATTGTGACTGTTTCCTGTAAGGTTGAGACTTGCCCTCACCTCCTTTAGGGGTTGAGGTGCCCCACTGTCATTGTCTGTTTGAGCCTTGGGGTTGAGATCTGCTCCTTGGGCATCTGTATCTGCCTCTCTGTGGTCTGTCTGACACTGGAAAGGACCAATTCTTTGTTGGCCAATTTCTGCTAAACCGAGGTGGCTGTACCTGTAAGAAATCCTTGACTGTTTGCATAGATTTAGCTTTATCCTCCATTTTCTTTAACACCTCTTCTGCCTTAACACCAAACAAGGTATCATGCTGTAAAGGAGCATCCAATAATTTTGCCTTAACATGATCAGGTAAACTCTGTTCTTTTAACCAAGCACGCCTTTGAATCACTGAACCTGTAACTGCAGCACTACAAGAGGCCTCTAAAGAATCAAAACCACATTGCAGAGTATGTTTTCCCACCTGTTCAACTGCATGCAATAAATCCTGCATTTCTTTACAATCAGGAGCTTCTGAGTTTGCAAGCATTTTCTGTTTTAACTGAGCCATTAAATATTGTTGGTACTTAAGCATGTGAAACTGGCAATTTAAAGCTCTTACTGCTAAAGTTGCAGAAGTGTATACTTTCTTCTCCCATCTATCCAAAGCTCTGGAATCTCTGTCAGAGGGTACTGGATTTTTTGCAATGGAAGCCTTAACCCCTTTTGGACCCTGGGAAATAGTTTCTGGATCAGCAGAAGGGTTTTTGTAAAGAAACTTGTGAGAGTCAGGGACTCTATAATACCTATCCGGCTTGGCTGCAGCAGGGGGCAAAGAATCAGGAGATAAGCTGGATTCAGAGAACACATCATCCACAATATCTAGCACAGGCGGTATAGCAAGGGGCCTGTGCTGAGGCAATAAGTGGAAATCCCTGAGCCTTTTCTTGGATTCTGAGTAATCCTGACTTTCCCAATGGAAATGCTCCCTCATGGTATGTAAAGTTTCCCCAAAAGAATAATCCTCAGGAGGAGAGGCTGAAGGGATAGATTCTTCAGCATCAGAGTCCTCATAGGGGAGTAGAGAGTATCCCTGGTCTGAAGAGGAATCAGAGGAAATGGAAACCTGATCAGAGGAGTCATAGTCTGTATCCTGCCTAGGCCTTTTCTCAGGAGGGGGATGGGAACCCCTGATTAGAGTAATGAGGTTTTTGGCCATTTTAAGCATCTGTTTCTTAGGCATGGAGGACTGTCCAGGAGAACGCTGTACTTGTTTCTTTGTCTTTAATGGTACCTTTGTCTTGGCTGTTGTTTTAATGGCAAGTTGTGAAGGTCTGAAAACACCCTCAGAAGCTGATGCCTGCTCAGCGGCTCCGGACCCATCTGAGGGATTAGTTTCCATAGGCCCAATACCTTGAATTTCCAGAGGCCTAGATGTCTCCACGTGGGAGTCGGAAGCGGCCTGTGGCTCTGAGGTAGCGGGTGCCAGGGGCTGCGAAAGCACCTCACTGAGAACCGGCAAACCAGCGACTGGCCTAGAAGAGGTTTCATCGTTGGTTTTGGACCTCGGATGCCTGTCTTTATCCTTACCTTTGCGTTTTTTTCAGTATTGAGGTCGTTGGCACAGTATTTTTTCATATAAGGGGTGGCGTAAGCCACAAAAATTTGGGCTAGGCTTATAAATGCCTTAGGGCAGATAGCCTAGTATAAACCTATGAACCTATGAACCTATAATTGAACCTTCAGCCAAAGTAGTGCAAAGCAAAATCAAAACTTCTTTTTATAGTGCGTTTGTTAAATCTAGCACAAAACCGACAACTAGTGACGTCGTGATCAGGGCCTAGGCATGGAATACAGTAAGAGTGGAAGTCCTTATGAGGTATTTGCTTCCCACAAGAAATACAATTATTAACTTTTTCTGACATCGGTCTGAGGCAAGAAAAAAGTTTCCCCAACTGGATACTCAGCTTTATTGAAGACTTTGGATCTGAAATTCGACTTTGAAAATCTCAGGAGTCGGCCGACCGGCACTTGCGAACTGCTTCTGCTTCGGGCACTGCGCGGCAAGAAAGACTGAAGAAAATGGCATTGAATGCATCTTATATACCCCTGGCGCACTGACGTCAGGGAAGAAGTAACAGCAACTGATGCCGGACCAAGACTTTGGAACTCCGGCCAACTGTGGGACCGCCTGACGGCAGGATAACCCAAGTGTAATGACTGCAGCAGTGTAACACGATGAACATCCATATTTTTGTCAGAATATCCATAGACTAACCAAAGTTCTAACAGCAACACTAAGTTGAGGTACATCATGAAATATAGTGTTAACACTAATGGTGTTACTGATATTATATATAGAAATTGGGACATACTAACTGCTATGCCAGTTTTGCTTTTAAGAAATGTCCTAACATGAAACAGGAAATATGATATAAGGAAATGCAAGAAAAGAAGGACCAATCCACTATAATTAAAAGAAAAGGTACAGTGCTATGCTATAATTGTGTTTTGTTTTGTTTTGTAAACACATTGATCCTTCTGTTATTTTTGAGTATCCACAAACAAAGCATATTTATGACTTTGATTGCTTTGTTTACTTATAACACAGAAAATCTGGTTTATTTAGCTTTGTGCACAGCATGCACTAGTTTATATATAGGTAAATCTAATCGAAAATTTAAGGAAAGAATTTCTGAACATCTTTCCAAAATTAGAAGGAATATACTTATTAAGCATATTCATGACAATGGTACAGATCACCTACTTAAATTTAGAGTAACACAAAGGATATTTTTTAACATAAGAGGTGGCAATGCTCTAAATGCCACTGAACTAGCTGTATACAGGTGGATGTTAAAACTACAGGCTGACAGTGCACTTGGATTAAATGATTCAGTTAGTTTAAAACCTGTATGTAAACAAAAGCAAATGAAACTGAAGTGAATGTTGCTATTGACTGCCTGTACTTGTTGTGCTTTGTAAATTGCTTTTGAATGTACTTTTTATATGTGCTGCTGTATCTTTAAATTTAGGTTCACTGTATAACAAGCTGAGCTCTTATTGGGCAATGGGATCATGTGTTGTATTTATAAACTATGTGTTTATATGCATTGAAGAAGGGATTATTCCCAAAAGCTCTGCTATTTGTATTTCTGATAAATTTGTTTTTTTATTGCTCTTACTAATTACTAGACATACCAACTCGCCCCAGAAATTCCAGAGTAACAATGGATGCTAGACAACCATCTGCCACTCAATGCAACCAAGACTAGGCTAATGATATTTACTCCTTCCAAAACCACCACCATCAACAAAAGTTCATTCTCTATCTATACCCAAAATAATACACCTCTCAAAATAGGCCCCACTGCAAAACTAATAGGAGTCCTCATTGATGATCAGCTAAAGTTTGATAACCGCATACAAGTAAATATAAAAAAAAATATAAGAAACTTAGCTACTTTATCGCCGCTACATCTCTCCTTCCACCAGGCTTGCTCTCGCTTCTACCTACCTTATCCCTTCCCTGCTATATGGTGCCTCCATCCTTACTAGTGTACAATCTTCACTCAAGTCAAAACTCTCCTCCTGCTACTACAAAATTTGCAACTGGCCAGAAATCCTCTACCCATTACTGTATTTCCCTACACCAACTGAACTGGCTTGAACTACTCAATTATCTCACCTATACTCAACTTATCCAAGCACACAAAATTATTTTTAACCCCTCTCTCTACCCCTCCCTTGCCTCTACCTTCCAAATGCATCAACCTAACAGATGTCTGTGATTTAACTTCCAAAACCTAATAGAATTGCACAAACCAGCCCGTCCCAACAGGCAAACATCTCCTATCCTTCTCTTTAGCACGCCACTGGAATTCCAACCCATCTTCCATCCGTGCTACTAACAATCTCTCTGCCTTCAAAACATTTATTCAATCATACCTAACTTCACAGTGGGAATGTTCTTGCTGTCATCTTACATAGCTTCCCTGCCCCCCCCCCCACAACCTACTATATCAATAAATAAATTCCTATAGTTTCTATAACTCCTAGCAATAGCAGTAGGAATCATCAGATTGTACTAGAACTGTTTTTGCTCATAAGGAATTTATCTTGAATCTCACTAACTTCTCCTTCATATGTACAATGCACTTCAACTTAGTACTATGCAGTTTGCAAATTCTTTCACATTTTGCAATTTTTCTAAATCTTGTAACTTCTGTCACTATATTTGCATTTTGTATTTTGTAACTTGAACTTTTATATTTTTTGTATTATTCTGGAGCTTTTCTTCCCAGGACTCCTTGTGGCGCACTGGACCATCATGGTAAACAAACTGCAAATAAATAACTAAATAAATAAATAAATAAACAGAAACAGTCTGCATTAAAGCAACTGCAAATAGCTTTGTTATTCTGGTCATACAGTTCTTATCTCTGTTAACGTCCATTTGTAGCTAATCTGTTACTCATTTCATGTAATTGAAAGTGTGAAAGAAGTGTGCAGAAATGCTGAACATCATTACTGCCATTATCCCATACAAAGATACAACCTCAAAAGTCTGCAGTTATACATTTACTTTGTTTATTTTTTATTTATGTAGTTACTTATTTGTATGTTGTTAATTTTTTTAGGACCAAGTGATACTGTACAAAAATCTGTCTGCACTATTCAGCTGCTACATCACATCTACTGATTGCCTCCACTAATCACAAGCGCAGTAACATTTATTTTACTCATTACAAACAAGAATACCAATAAGCACTGCTTCATCATTATATACTGATACATTACAGGCACATTGGGGTTACCTATTCTTAATTTTATCTGTTTACTGGATAATCTCACTGGGCATAACTGTCCCTTTTACGGGACTACCTGGGAGCACATTCTGCTTAAGTCATTTGCTCAGAATCACACAGTAGGCAAATAGAAGTGGAAGAAATCAAACCCTGTGCTCCTGACTACAACAAACATTTCATTAATAACTCAGAGCTGTAGTCCACTGTGCTAACTGCCAGCCTAGATTGGGAAAAGTTGGACTCAGTCACAAAGAACATGCAGGTATTAACAGTATTAATACATGACTGGGGCATCACCTATCATGGAATACACTTACAGCTGCTGGGGTATGATTGTTATGGTAAAAACCCAAGTGGGGATGAATGATAAGATGGTAAGGAATGTTTTTACACAAGGAGGGAAAAGAAAACACAAATTCAGTTGTGATAGACTAACCTGTTTTAGCAGCATGTGTAAGAAGGAAATATACCTTCAAGCATTAAGTTCCTCTTAACTCTTACCTTCTCTACCTCTTCTCAAAATTTGCACACAAAACTGTATAACAACTCTACTTTTGCTATACTAATCACTTTGTTTTGCTCAAGTCTGAGATGCTAAAACCCATTCCAAAATCTTAACTGAGAACTAACATTTAAAGTTCTACCTCAAAGTTATGTCACATTTTATCTTGTATGTACTGTTTTTTTTGTCTACATACCTGCTTGTAATTAGCTGTATCACATTGTCTATGTCATATGATTTTATATGTTGTAACTATGTAACTTACATTACTGGAGCTTTTCTCTGCTGATAAAGGGCTTCTGCCCAGTCAGATTAACCCGATCAGCAAATGTCAAAATAAATATAAATAAATAAGTGAAAAACTTCAGGTGATATTAAAGTGAAGCAGCAAGATGAACTCAGGAAAACTATACACATCTCACTCCCTTCCAACTATTTATTTATTTATTTATTTTATTTTACATTTGTTGACCGGGATAGTCTGACTGGATACATGCCCATTTTCAGCAGAGGCCTGGGGAGAAAAGCTCCAAGGCAAAAACATACAGCAAATTCACAAAAATTATATGTTACACACAGTTTACAGTGCCTGATAAAACAAGATAATATAATCACTTATTCAAAATATCAGTAATAATAACATAGCATATAAAGTACAACAGTAATATCATAGCATTCAAATACTAGTGGAGGATCTAGTCAAGATTAGAACACGGACATAACCAGTGTGTTTTGAAATATTCCTTGAGTTTTTTTTTTTTAATTTAGTTAGGGAGGGTTCTAGGCTAAGATCTGCAGGAAGCGAGTTCCAAGTTTTGCCAACAGAGTTGGCAGAGAATTCCCAGCTGAGTTGTTCGTTTTGTATGTTTGAACAAGCAGTCGATTAGATAAGCGAAGTGGCCTCAGGTTATTACAGGGACCAATGATGATCCAGGCGTATTATCAGGACAGTAGAGAACTTTGTGGGCCACTATGAGCTGGTTGTATTGAAGTAGGCTGGGCAATTCTAACCACCCTGGGAGATGTAGGTTATGACACTGGTAAGTGGTGTAAGCCATGGCATTTGCAAATCTAGCAATGTAGTTATAACAGCTGGAGAGTTTGTTAAGAGTGGATTTGTTCAGGATGGTGATTAAAGGGGAGGCATAGAAAAGAGTAAAGAGTAAGTGGGAGCAGGCAATAGCAGTCCTGGCATGTGGGGTAAGGAAAGTTTTAATCGTATATAGGGAGCCATGTTTTTTACTAATGGTTTTAAAAGTTTGATTGACATACATGTCAAATTTGAGGTTGTTGTTAACTATAATGCCTAAGAGTTTGGTTTGGACGTCTAGGGTGATAATGGTGCCATTATTAGATGTTATGGTAAAGGATAGCAAGGAGGACCTACAGGTAGGGGTAAAAAGAAGCAGCTTTGTTTTGTTAGAGTTTAGGATCAGTTGACGGTTAGAGAGCCAATTTTCAACTGTGTTGAAGGTATGGGTCTATATCAGTTGAGCGAAAACCCTATTACGCGAATACGAATATGTTGAACCGTATTGCGCAAAGTATGTAAACCTTGAACATCCAAAACCTTGAATTCTGAAATGCCGATTTGTTTTGGTTGGCCCATCTGCGGTATAGCTCCGTAAGGTAAGTGTGCAATAGATAGGACTTTAGGGTTAGGATTTGGGTTAAGGTAAGTGCATAGATAGGTAATGTATGTAAGATGTAGTGTAGTGTTCGATGTAGGTTTTTTTTTAAGTGTATGTATGTGTGTTATTTATTTTGTTTGGGTGTATGTCTGTAGGGGTAGTGTGCAGTAGTTACGGACCTTAGGGTTAGGGAGGGGTTAAGGATAGTGCATAGATAGTTGTGTATGTGGGGTTTAGTGTAGTGTTGAAAGTATGGTTTTGTTAAATGTATGTATGTGGATTATTTATTTTGTTTGGGTGTATGTCTGTAGGGTTTGGTTAGTGTATGTATGTGGTTTATTTATTTTGTTTGGGTAGGTATTAATTAGCGGGTGGTGGGGTTGGCTGACTATGATAGTTCAATATTTTATTTTTCGTGGTTTAGTGCATTTGGGATTTTCGTGGTTCGAGGTATAGGGGTCGATGTTTCGGTATTCGAGTAAAGGGGTTTTTGCTCAACTGATATAGACCCGAAGATATTCTGTGTTAATGTCATTAGATTTGTTGGCGATGTTGCTGAGCAAATTAAGGTGGAATCGTCTGCATATTGAATGCAGGTAGCATTTGGGATGACTGTGTGAAGGTCATTAATAAAGATAGAGAAAAGATGGGGACCAAGTATGGAGCCCTGGGGGACACCTAGGTTGATAGGGAGGCAGGTTGATAGTGTGTCTTGCCATAGGAAGGCCTGTTGTCTACCACCATACAGGTAAGAGTGGAACCATTGGAGGGAGTGGTTATTTAGGGAGATTGCCTTCAGTGCATGAATGAGTAATTGGTGGTTTACCATATAGAAGGTCTTGGATATATCAAGAAAGAGGGCTGAGGATAACTTGTTATTGTTTCGGTTATAGTTTATGGCATTAGAGAAAGGAGGGCTGAGGTGGTGCTATGTCTAGCCATACAACATACTAAAAGCCATACAACATAGTATGGCCAGTAGCTAGCTATACAGCATAGTAAAAAATGCTGGTGAGATCATTAGGTGTCTCAGAGGATCACTGTACTGTTGAACAGGCTCCCCACCCATGTAAAGCGGAGTTCAGCCCTGACCCTTTTCAAGTAAAACCTTGATCAATGGACGGCAAATCATAAATTCACCCCTGGTCTGACCCCCCGTGTCTCTGATTGACAGAGTTCAATAGTCAACTAATCCTAAACTGATATACCCCCCCCATACACATACACACACACACACACACACACACACACACACACACACACACACACACGCACACACACACACACACGCACACACACACACACACAAACACACATACCTCATAATTAACATGCCGTTACCATATAGGCATCTGAAGTACTTGAAGACAAAACTAGGCTGGGTTGCATGGCTACGCTTATAAAGACTCTGGGGGTTGACAGCTTAGTACAAACCTATGAACCTATGAACTACAGCTGCCAGTTAGTATAAAGCATTCATTGAAACAATAGATTAAACAAAATATAGTCATCTTAAAAACAAACTCTCTACCTATGTATGTATGCTCATGTAAAATGCTGTTTCTTTTCTATACTATGTATAAATCTTTATCTATTACATATAATTTGGAGCCTTTCTCCCCAGTGCAATTTTTCCAGTGAAAATAAGCTAATAACTTTGCAATGAGTGACAGTCTGTTAAATCAGTGCAATGATGCAAGTATTTATTATTGTTGTGTTTGTTACCTGTGTGTATAGAATTTTGCGTATTATCATCATGTTAAATGCAGCCGATGTACTGTATGCACACTGAGTCCAAAGAAACATAATTTCACTCGGTTTGCACTTGTGTGAATCAAAGTGACAATAAAGTTTACATGGACTTTGAGTTTGCCTCTACTGAAAAGGAGACTCTGGCAAGTCAAAATTTCCCAGTCAACAAATGCAAAAACTAAATAATATATTTTGTCAAACTGTGCATGCCAGAACTGAGAGGTTTAGATGCAGTAAGATATTTATTATTTTGAATTTTTTTCTCTAAAAACTAAGCAGCTGGAAATGAAGGATTCATACAAAATGAGCTGTATGCAGGCTGTTAACTACACTTTCATGAGTCTGAAGTAATCAACAGACCATTCTGTTATAAAGGTTTCACATGCCCTGAAGTTGTGCAACCTCAGAGCAGATGGTATGTGTACAGGGCTTGCCTCCCAACATCAACCACAACAGTTGTTATTTTAATAACTTAAAGATTTGTGTTTAATTAAATGACATATATGTTTTAGGTTCATAGGTCAGTACCATGCTTATGTCTGAACAGCCATCCAGAAGATTAGCTATCTCACATGGTAGTGTGAGTATATTAGTTAACCACTGCAAGAAAATTATTTCCACATACTGCAGCTATGCATTTACAGTGTCCCATCCAATTGTCACCTGCTGTTGAAGGTAAATAGGGTTTTGCTTTGCATGACATGTACTGTGCATCTATTCCAAAAGCAGGAGATGTACTGCAGTTGGTTTTACAGAGGAGGTTGAGGAGTTTGACATAAGTAATACTTAGACAACTAGTTCTGTGTAGGGAGAAATAGAGTAGAGAGATATGCCTTTTTAATATTCTGGGGCAGCATAGGTTGTATAATCCAGAAATCTTCTAGGTCATAAATCTTTGGGGTCTATCAATCTGGTCAAGATGCTTGGTGATATAATTCCAAATAGGCATGGTATTCAAGGATAGGTGTGATAAGGAAGGAATATACCAGAACCAAGACTTCTTGGTACCTAGAAGAAATACACCTGCAGGCCAACTCAGAACGGTTTCACAATCAAGACATGGTGATCAAACAAAAGATTATCATCAACATAGGTACCAAAGTCCCAAATAATTCTGGCTGCCACGAGGTTACCGACCATATGGTAAGCAAAGGGGGCAGTGACCTCCCCAAAGTTATTTTTTTTTCCATTTAAGGCGAGCCCTTGTGTGACACACCAAGTGTTGGTCAAAGTGAGATATGGCAACTATACCCAGCTTGCAGTCATCAACAGATTTAACTAGCCACAGTCCTTGACATCTGCTTTTACTTCCAAATTGTAGATACAAAGAAAAAGGAGTCATGAGAGAATTCTGTGGAGCCATGCCAGTGACACTGCTTTTGCTAGAAGAAGTACTGTCTCAGATTTACAGTTTGGGCTTTATCAGATTGCCAGTTAGACAGCCATTAGATGCCACGGTTTGTGAGTCACGTATTTATTTTACTTACTTATTTACATTTGGTAACCAGGTAGTGTCTGACTGGGCGAGAAATAAAGCCTATTTTCAGCAGAGACCAGTGGAGAAAAGTTCCCACAATAAAGATTACAATATTTGTAATCAGATATGCATGGTACAATACAAAAAGATTACTAAGAAATGTACATATTTACACAGTACAGTACAGATCAAGTTAATAATAGCTGATAAGATGAAAAAAACAATCTAATAATCAAGTATGGCGTCAATAAGACAAACAATAAAATCAATCAATATTGAGTTAGAATAAGCAGAAAGGCAGAAGTATAAAATCAATCAATATTGAATTAGAATAAGCAGAAAGGCAGAAGTAGGCTAGTTCGTCTGCTTAGCCAGAGGAAGTACAGGAGCATAACCAGTGATTGGAGAAATAATTAATACGGAGCGATTTGAAGCTATGAGTACTGGGTATAGATAGTGGATGCTGGGGAAGGGAATTTCAAGTTTTGGAGTAGCTAGAGTCTCCAAAAGAGTTGTGGGGTTTTGATAACTTTGAGCAAGCGTTTGTCAGCAGATGTGAGTGAGGTAAGATTAGAATAGGGTTGTACGAGGTTGCATAGGGCTGGGTCAGGTTTATGGATAACAGAGTGAGCTACTATTAGCTGGTTTACGGCTAGTAAGTTTGGGAGTTCAATCCAGTTTAGTTTTTGCAGGGCAATACAATGATGAGCACTGTGGGGAAGATTAGCTGCAAATTTGGCGATTTTATGATAGCAAGCTTCTAGGTTATTCAAGTCAGATTTACGAAGGTTTTTGAATACTAGAGAACAACAGAGAAGGATAGAAAGTCGGTGAGTTCTGGCAACAGTTATTCTTGCATGATTAATAAGATACGGTTTTGTCTTGTAGAGAGCACCTCATTTTGCGTGGACTTTTTGGATTGTTAGAGCGATATGTCTATCAAATTTTAGGTTGCAGTCTAAGATAACACCAAGGAGTTTAGTATGTTCGACTGGTTCTATTTTTGTACCATTAGAAGCAAAGATAGAGAGCTGAATTTGTTGTTTTTTATTGGAGGAATTAAAAAATACCATAAGTTTGGTCTTGTTAGTGTTTAAAATGAGTTGTTGGTCTGAGAGGTATTTCTCAATGTTATGGAGGACAGTATGAGACTTTAGTCGGAGTTCATATAGGGAGGGGGCAGAGCAAATAAGGGAAGCGTCATCAACATATTGAATGATAGACGCAGATGAAGCTGCAGTATAAGATCATTAGTAAAGATAATAAACAGAAGTGTGCCTAAGATTGAGCCTTGTGGGATGCCGATAGTGATGGTCAAAAGGGGTGATAGTTTGTGTTCCTATATGGTGGCTTTTTTATGGCTGGAGAGGTAGCTGTGGAACCACTGTAGAGTACTGGAGCTGAAATGAGGATAGGCAAGTTTGTTTAGGAGTATTTGATGGGATACAGTGTCAAAGGCTTTTGACATATTAAGGAAGGTGGCAAAGACAAAGCAGTTATTATTTTGAGGTGGTTTGCAGTGGTAGTGAAACTTAACAGGGCGGTGTTGGTACTGTGTTGGGGCGGAAGTCATGCTGAGTAGAAGATAGAAGATTATGTGTTAGAAAGTGGTCTAATGTCTGTTTATGGAGGCAATTTTCTAAGATTTTGGTAAGTGGAGAAAATATAGCTATGGGCCTGTAGTTAGAAAGGTCGGCAGAGGGGCCCCTTTGTGCAGGGGTATGGCATGGGATATTTTCATAGGTTCATAGGTTGGTACTAGGCTATTGGCCCTAGGGCCTATACAAGCCTAGCCATAACAATTCCCTGGCTATTTCTTTCCATACTATTTACTTCCCTGGACCCCTGTCTAGCAGGGCGACTGACGTGATCCCCGGGGTGAATTTCCTTTCTCCCATCCAATCATCAAGATTCCTTTTGAAGAGGGCCAAAGAGGCATTCTGCTTGACATGCATGGGCAGTCTATTCCAGAGTTTGGGGAGTCTCTGGGTCAGGAATCTATCCCTCCAACATGTTTTGCTTATTGTGATGACAAGATTTAGATCCCTGGAGTGTGTGGCTCTGAGGGATTGGGATTTCTTTCAAGTGTAGCATGTCCAACAGCTCTGGGTTTGACATTGTCTTCTATGGCCTTGTATTTTCCAAAGATGGGGGACATACTGTTCAGAGATAGAGTGGTTAATAAGAATAGATATGGGATAAGAGATAGATTTAGCAGCAAGTTTAAGAAATTCACCAGGTAACTGATCTGCAGCAGGAGTACATGGTTTTATTTTTGTTAGGAGGTTTTTTTTATTTATTTTACATTTGTTGACCGGGCTAGTCTAACTGGACATATATCCGTTTTCAGTAGAGGCCCGGGGAGAAAAGCTCCAGTTACAAGAAGTAAACAATCATTAACAACAAAAACAATGATAAATATAATACAAAAAGTACCAAGGTAGACTTATGTAAGAATTTAACAAAAAAAAAAACTGGCAAAAAGCATGTTAACAGAAAAACAGCCAGATAACAATAAAATTACAAGGTATGCAACATACTAAAGTTAGATTAATAAAAACAGATAAGCAAATCTCAAGATGGGATAATATGTTGGAAAAAAAAACAATCCCCGGGATTCATGAAGCTCGGCGCAAGGCCGGCGTAAGGCTTGCGCCGGCAGTGCATTGCATAGCCGGCGCAGTAGCGCCATATGCATATTAATGAGAGTGCACCGTAACCACAGGCATGTGCGTAGTGTACGTGAGCGAGCCCAAGTAGGATGCGTCAGTAGGCGTGTTTAAGCAGGCAGGCGAAGAGCAACCTAACGTGCTGTCTGCCATAGTCCGCCCAGAATAGAAATGGCTGCAGCCATGGCCCGTGCAGAATGAAATGTCCGCAGAGTATGCAACAAAGTACCCGTCCCAACTAAACAGAGAAGCAAATAAAACCCCCGAAATGTACCTGTCCAAGGAACAAAGGATACGCGTAATACCGTGTCCGTACAGCAATGTACTGTGAGTGTGCATAGTCAGAGAAGGTGTACAGCAGCATGTCAGCACGCCGCACCGACATAGGAGTAGCGACTAAGGTCACCAACCGTCCCACTTTGCGAGGGCAGTCCCTGTATTGGCATCGTGTTCGAAATAAAGCATTAAAAGCGGGAAGTGTGCGAAGAGTGTAGGTCATAATGATTTCCGTATTTAATGTAATTGTAGCCTGAATCGGTTATTTCCGTAACTGAAATACCTAAATGTCCCAAGAAACAGAATAAGCTACCAAACTGCCACAACAATAAGCTCATACTTAGGCAAATAAGTGAAGTTCTATGCTATATAGTGACCGTGTATGCGTGTCGGGCTGTGAAGTCAGATGTGACTCCCTGCACATACAGGTGGTCAATGTAGAAGTCCCACAGAACCACGATAGCAATGTGTGTGTTGAATGAAAGGCGACCGACAAACCCTGTCCCCTGATCCCTGGTAGTCACCCCTGTGCTGTGTGGACAGCCACCTATACGTTGTACAGGGGTGACCTACTACCCTCGACAGGTATGACTTTGCATTATGTACCAGTTAGCTGTGGGACATGTCCCTGACAGCAGATATGCATATCCGGGAGGCCCTGCGAAGGATATCTGTGTCAGATGTCCGTCCCAGTATGGCATCTGTTCTGCAAGCATCTACAAACAATGTTACCCATAACACCGCTGTGTGTGCCTGTACCGTGGAAATGTAGATGTATGACAGGGTGCACCCACGGAATGGCACCATGGGACACCACCTGTGACAGGCAGTTGGTCTGACATGCAGCCAGCAACTATGACCATGTGGGTTGTGTCACATAGACAGTTTACAACACATTCTGTGATGTACATGTTCACATCCCAGCCAATGGTTTCATTAATGTTACCTGAGGGTAATGTTATGAAGCCCTTTGCCAGGACGAGGTAGGCTGTATGGACTGCAACACCCCCAGCAATGGGCTGGGTGACCGTCGAAAATGTCAACCATGTCTTAAAGGCATGAACCGCCCTGAACAAGACAAACCGTGTGGGATGCAGTATGTATGTCCCCTATGCAGTCATGTACGAACCGGCCCCCCCGTTTTGGAATTTTTCCCAAAAAACCCCATGGGGTTCCCTTTTTTTGCA